>NW_009926107.1:0-16264 GCF_000696875.1 Nestor notabilis | reverse complement strand
AGCAGCTGCTCAAAACCCGGCAACAACGGACTGGCGTGTGGAGGGTGGCAGTGTCTCAGCCCAGGATGCAGATAACCAGGGTGCTGGCAGCCCCAGAAAGCACAACCTGCTAGCAGCACTGCACCCGAGGCCTGGCTTCATGCGATGCCCTTGCTGCTCTGCCTTCAAATCCCACCACAGAGTACAGTCCTGGCACTACGAAGCTGGGAAGTGAACATGTTCGTCTAAAACTGTCTGCCAAGACTGCATGGAACCAGTCATGCTGATAGTTCATTATAAAGCCCTAATACGTATTTAATGACACCATATTTTCTGCAATGCCAGTTGGTACCTTAATAGCCTTAATAATAGCACATATTAGTAACATTATTACTTGATTGTGTAACATTCTCCACCTTCACTGTGCTATGCCAGTAGTAACTAATGAATGCATATTCTAGGAAATTCATCCACCTGAAGCTGATTTCTCTGAATAAAGCTTTAATTTCAGTGAAATGGGATGTGAGCTTAGTGTGGGAGTGGATATGACAGAGACTTGATGCTCTTTCTGAATGATACATCAGCTTCCAGTTTCTGCTGATACAGAAATAAGTTTAAAAATAGCTAATTCCACCTGGGCCATTTGTGTGCCTGATGCTCCAGACCCAGCCAAGAACAGCAGACCTGCTGCACAAGCCAAACTGCTGAGAGGTAGGAATCCAAGATGGGGAGATGCCAATGTGTCATCTTTTAAAAGGCCTTTTCCATCCATCCTTCATATGACTAAAAAAATTATTAGCAAGAACAGATGAAATGAACAATATTACTGGGTTACTATATTAGTTTTGGGGTGTCTGATGGGAGCAGCTTACCAGTAGTCTCATATATGCAGACACTGAGGAAAAGTAGAAAACTAGGCCTAAGATTATTTTAGGTCTTCTGTTTGGCCTTGAGTGTTCTGCTTTACTCAAAATACCACGCAATCATATGCCTAATCCATTAAGTCAGCAAAATAAAATATTAGGACTACAGGCAGCAGAAACAAGAAGAAAACTAAGTTCTACAGCTTGCTGCTAAGATCGGCCCCAACCCGTGGGCAAATGCTGTAACTGTTTACGGCAAACGCTATAAATGCTTTTGAGGCTGTTACTCAGAAGATGGTTGTCAGCAACTCCAATAGGAGCCTGGGTGATGCTGCAGACCCTCAGTGGGAGCAGATGTTGTCCAGGCTCGTGCTGAGCACTTGCTCAGGTTGGGTATTTGACTTTTGCTATCTATTTGTTATATACTTGGTCAACACACTGAGCATTGCCACCTCAATATCATATGCAGATCATCCTTTTCTGGCACTGCCCTTCTTCCTGTGCCTATTTAGGAATCTGGTTAGAATCAGAGAGCTGGTGCTACTTTTAGGCACACTGTTACGGTAAGATGTGTTTTGGCTAATAGTGGCTCCCAGGATGACATGTGTGGGATATCACTTTGACACAGTCACCCAGGCTCCTTCCTTTGGCTCCATGTTGATAGTCATTTGCCTTTCTCTACCCATATGCTGAGAGAAATAGTCCCAGCACACAAGTCCTGTATGTCTGTATTCCCATTTCTTCCCCTTACACATACGTCCAGGCTACTTCCTGCTTGTCCCCATGAACACGAGGCCATAGCAGCTGCTCTGAGCAGAGCCTGTATAACTGCTAGCTTGGCAGCCACTAAAAATGTTGAGACAATTTTCTTTGCAAAAATTCCATCAGGAAAGCCAGGGACTGAACTGGCACGAGTGCTACTTTTCACATACCGACTGAAAGGTTTTCTTATTGATTGGCAATTAGCCTGTTCTAACAGACTGAGGGTCAAATTCCCAGCTGGTGTAAATCAGAGAAGTCCCACTGAAGTCTCTGATTTATTTTCCAAATGGCTTAAAAATTCAGCGGGAGCCTTAAACTGCCAATGTTATACATCAAACAGCTAGAACTCAGAAAGATAGCACATTTTCTGTAATGCTCTTTGACATTAAGTATTCCTTATGGACCAGATATGATCAATCAGAGTCGTAGAGCAAACATTCTGAAGGTTAAAAAAAACCCAACCAAAACCAACCACAAAACCCCACATGGACCTGATCAACATAAGTTTTAGGAATGAGAACTAAAACGTGGAACTAAAAAATTTTACATTTCAAGCTTTTGTTATCCTTTACAAATGTGCGTTAGTTATCGCATGAGTCGAAACTCAGTTTTAAGAGTCCTGCGCTTCTCTTGGATGAAAGTTTGCCTGTCAAAGCGACTGGAAGGATTTTGCTAGCTCTCAGTGGGACTGGACTGCATCCCTTGTGAAGCCCAATTCCCCAGCAGGTGTGGGTATTGCTTATGTGCATAGCACAGTCGTTGCATTTTTGTTTCCTTTCTCTTTCCAGTTCTGCTTCTCAAAACATTCAGCATGTTGGTGTCCCAGACAAATGTGCTGATGAAACTAAAGGCCCTGGAGCTGAATGGCCTTGGGAGAATTAGAGTGGCAAAAGAAGGCAAGGCAAGCTCCAGAATCTGCCTTTTCTCTGGAAACAAATACTTTGTCTTAGGAGATAGATAAACAAACATTGCCTGGACTTGATTCATAACTTCTGTCAAGTCAGATGTCTTGGTCTGCTTTTAACACCTATATATTTTAGAAAACTTTTGTAAACCTGGTAATGTGACTGCAATTTTTCCTGCGTTTCCTTCAGCTGCCTAACAAAGCAGAACTAGTTTGGGGCTGCTGCTCTTCAGTGGACGCATCTTATTTCTGGAGGTAAGTACAGTCATATTCAGTTTTCTCCATCTGCTTTGCACTATTGTGCAAGCAAGTCACTTCTACTTAAGTCTATATTCTATCAAGGTAAGACCGTGATATATGTGATACAGAGTGGTGATATTTCATTCTACCAACCAGAAACTCTAATAATCACTTAGATAAAGGCAAGACCAGGCTGTAAATTATACATTTTCTTTAATCCTTTATTCACTTAAAACATAACCGAAGCCTTTTCTGACTTTAATAGAATCAGATCCTTTTTTAAATTTAGAATACAATAAATCACAATGCAGAATAATAAAAAGGGTGAGAAAATGTCTATTATTAAAATAAAACCAGTATACTCAGTGTCCTGGGTTCAGCTACAGCAGTCATTTTTTCTCCTTCTTAGTAGCTGGTGCAGTGCTGTGTTTTTGACTTTCAGTCTGGGAACAATGCTGATAACACCGATGTTTTTAGTTGTTGCTAAGTAATGTTTACTCTGACCAAGGACTTTCTCAGTCTCATGCTTTGCCAGAGAGGAGGGGAAGCCAGGAGGAAGCAGAGACAGGACACCTGACCCAAACTGGCCAAAGGGGTATTCCATACCACAGCACGTCATGCCCAGTATAGAAACTGGGGGGAGTTACCCGGAAGGCCCAGATCGCTGCTCGGGTCGGGCTGGGTATCGGTCGGCGGGTGGTGAGCGGTTGTGTCCTTTTCCCTTGTTATTCCTCTTATCATTATTATTGGTAGCAGTAGTGGTTTGTATTATACCTTAGTTACTGGAGAGCTGTTATCTCAACTCGTGGGAGTTACATTCCTTCGATTCTCCTCCCCAGCCCTCCGGGAGCGGGGGGAGGAAGGAAAAGGGGGGGAGTGAGCGAGCGGCTGCGTGGTTCCAAGTTGCCGGCTGGGCTTGAACCACGACACTCAGGAAGTGGTGAAAAGTATTTTAACACCTATAGAAACACCCACTTCTTCCCTCCAAGGAGTTACAAGTACACGTTGCCTTAACTGAATGCTAGTTAACTCTGTGTTGATTTCTAATAAAGAGTGATTTTTGTGGGAGCAGAGGCATGTAGTAGTCTTTATTTCAGAAATCCAGCTTTTAAACCAAGGACTTCTCCCTAAATGCTCAGCTGCCATTCCTCCTCCCACTCTCTGGGAGAGACAAGCCAGTCTCCCATTTGCTTAACATAGATGGCTTTGGTAGAAACAGTGATGACCAGGAACAGTACTGTGATCATTTCAATGACCTGTGCCTGAAGATTTGAGAAAAAGCTAGGCTTTTCTATGCTGAAGAGCAAAGCCCGCATGCAGCAGGGAACTGCAGAGCTGCTCCAGCTCTAAACAAATTCTTCAGAGAATCAGTGCTCAAGCCTTTGACAACCACATCCAGCGAGAGTTAAATAAAGAGCCACCTCTTCCACAGGCACATCTAAGATCTAACTGCAGCCAGTCCCAGCAGATTTCAACATCATCTTCCTTGTCTGCTGAGAGAGAATTCTTACAGAAACACAGATTTCAGGAAGAGCTTTCTAAAATTACCCAGAATACTAGCAGAAAATAGATCCATTGACATCATGAAGACTCGGTTTTACTATCCTTGGAATAGCAGAGTGTTGAGTTTCTGTTCAGAAGGCTTACCTTTCCTTTAGAGAGAGGCATGGGCTGAACCAAAAATCTTGTTTGAATAAGTACCTGAAACATCTTTTTTGGATAGGATGATGATGTGACACTTCTGTCAAAACAAGGAAAGAACTTGAATCCAAATCTCCTGCCACATGTATTAATAAGTGATTATCAGCTGTTCTAGCTTATGCTGTATTTCTTCTTTCCCACTCTCTCAAAACATGTTTGTAGGCAAAACACATACATAAATTCCAAAAGAATCAGAAGAACAGAAGTCTGTAAGAATACTTAATATCTCATTTCTAAATACTGAGGAATTCACATGTAGCTGAGACTTCATTTTCTGTAGGGAGTTTGTGGGATGTCATGTCCATGAAAAGTGATCTGAGTAAGCAACCCCATTGGCTAAGTTCACGTAACAGAGGACAACCACAATACCTCTGAATATTTTTTATTTATTTATTTAAAGACAGGCTTGTTCAGAAAATCCTGCATTGAAGTGGGAGCCCAGCATTCAGCAGGTTAGAGTTCAAGATAAATTAAGATTTAAATGTAATTCTGTAATTTTCAGGAAATTACATACACCACACTTCCACCAGTCGACCACAAGGTGAAACTATATGTAAAAAGATACAAGAGATCTGTAATTTGTTCCACTATTCTCAATACAATGACAGTGGTGATTAGATTATTCAATATAAGCATAAAATAATCTGTCATAACTGAGAGTACTAGAACTCAGGTAGGTAGTTACTCTTAAATCACCTACATGAAAATGAGAGTAATACAAACTCCTAACTACTAATCTGACTCATTAAATGTACTTAGGAGCCCTAAGTACATCCATTTCAATACAGAATACAATTAAAATGGATGTGCAATTCAATCTGTACATTGTTTAACAATGTTACTGCTGAGTTTAACCATCATTTTACCCAAATTATGCCAAGGCAAATCTGTTTTGCACTTGGCTGTCAAACTGATTTGCAGCAAAGACCTAGCCTGTGGTTAAGATCAACATCCAAGCATCTGGAACTGGATGAGGAATAAAGAAAAATCCTGTTTGTAAGATCAAGTAGCAGAAATGGGCACAAAGGTGCAGCATTACCTTTCAGCTGCCTTGAGGCTAATGGGAGGAAAATAGTTTAGTGCTGAATAAGTTAAGATGACTGGGACAAGGGCTGCCTGCATCAGATCAGAATTTCTGATTTAATTTTAAACAGTAACTTAACCTTGCTGCCTCCTCACTGGCTACACATGCAGATGGGGTTTGCCTGATTAGATCTAGGTGAAGGAACAAGGCCATGAATTGTACAGACACCTCACGGTATGACTGCAACCAGGTGCCAGCTTCAAACATCTGTCCTTTGCTAAGACGATAGTAAATAGGAGCAAAAAGAAAAGATAACTTTGTCAACATAAAGCCAGCAGGAAATGTGGTGCAACATGTCAATACTAGAAAATTACTACAAACCAAAGCTCCAAATAACCTGAAATTCAGAATTAGTATCAGCTTTTCCATTTCAAAGTAACTCATAGAAGAGCCTAGGAGGGTGGTCAGCAGGTAGTAATGTCAGAGCAGTTCTCCTTATGTCCTGCTCTCATTTGCAGCTACAGCTACATTTCAATAACCTTGGTTGCCTCTGCTAAAAGACTAGATGTACTGAAAATTGTACATGGTTTCAATTATTAGCAAAATACATGCAGATTTTTAGCTGACTTTGTTAATCTTTTAGCTAGGTGAAAGAACATTTAGTGTTATTCTCATACGTTACACTAATAAATATTCTATGTGATTTGGTATTTAAGAATATTTATTGGCTATCTAAATGCTTAGTAGCTTATCAAAACCTTTAACAACTTCTATAATGAGCTCTTTTAGATGCTTTTTAGATATCTTTTGTGTTTAGGTAAAAACAAAAGCTAAACAAGCTGCTTCAAAACTTGGGTTTGCTCGTAATGAATGCCTTCTGATCTATTTTAGGAATGTTCTAGCATGGAAGACGCACCTTATCAAGGTCTCAAGACTCTTGTGGCATAATTCCCTGAGAAGGCACCCCAGCTTGATTCAAGGCCTATTGGAACCAAGGGAAGCTCACCATTGACTTCATATGACTTTGGTAGGACCAACAAAAGCACTGACTGAAATATTTCTATGCTTATCATGTCCTCTGATTTTTAGTTTCATATATTATTATTTTCACATGACATTACTATAAAATATTTAGTCTCATAAAACATGAAAAGAAGAATCACAATTTGTACTACAATATGAGAAAGTATGTTTATTATATTTAAAAACATCCATTCTCATGGATGTACAGAGATTAGTTAATTTTATCACTACCATTTAGTAGGTATAACAACATAAATTGAACTTTAATCTTCTGCAGGAAAAACACCTACAGCTAGAATATTTATTTGCACTACCAGTTTTGTTACGAAATGCTGCATTATGTTCTACATATTATGTGAGACAGTTTAAGCCATGCAGCTGCTGAGAGCTCAGGTTGATTTTCAAGCCTATTTAGGTTTCTAACTCCTACTGAAATCCATAAAATAATTTGGTCATCAGAATGCTCAGTTTTGGCATGCCTAAATCTTAAGGATATGGAACATAGTCTGAAGTTTAAGCAGCCTGATTCTTTATAGGATGCTCTATCATAGTTAAATCCCAGGAAAGAAATCTGTGAATGCCAGCACAACAGTTGAGGATCACAAAATGTAGCCAACAGAAAAAATGAAGAGAAGAAAACAGAAATCCAGAAAGTTATAAAACTGGAAATCAGAAATGCTGCTCACAGGAGAACAGAAGAGAGGTGGTTAGATCGTAGACGAGCAGCTAATACAAATTCATACCAGATTTCACATAGCCTGAGTGTCCAGCCTCAAAAGGAGAGGGATGCTAGCATAGGAGTCGGATGGAGCACCTGGGTCAGCTTTCCCCATGAGAACAGACTCTGCATGCAGGGTACCCTGCTGTGGGAGGTATCTCCTCATTCTACCACCTGTCACACTGCAGATCTTGGCTACTTGAACCTCACAAAATCATCTGGCCTGCCAATACTGTTGAAAGAGGTTGAAACTTGATAGATACTTCTGAAACATCTGAAAGCTCAGTGCTTTGTTGTTTGTGTACCTGGGCTGTAATACTGAAGAATTACAATTCTCAGTGTAACCTGGATTTTGAGGTCTTTCTCTGAATGCAGAATAGCAGGAGAACGCTTGAAAAAAAAGTAAGCCACTGCAAAAAGACCACAACCTTGTGTCTCTCAATGAAAGGAAGCAACATGACAGAGCTGGTATGTGCTTAGATAAAAAGGCATTCCACCTCTGCCAAAAGAGGAAATGTGACCCAGATCCATACCAAGGCTTATGTGCCTGGGTTGATACTGAGGTGGGATACAGGAACTTCTGACCAAAACTGCCATCTCCAACAGAATCTGCCAGAGGGATACTTATCTCAAAACCAGCTAAACCCTACTGCGCTTCAAGTGGTCCTCAGGAGCTGCTCTCAGGTTAGCTTCTGATTTAGTTGTCCCACTTCAATGGATACACTGCGTGCAAGAAATTAGGGCCTGAGAACCTAGATGCATGTTTGGGTACCAAGAAATATCATGACATTTATATAAGATACATTAATGTATTACAGACAGTTCCTAATCTAACATAGTTACAGAAAAGTTTGAAATTTGATCTTATAAAACATTGGTTCTCTTTCCCATTGTTTAGTTACTACGAGCAGTAAGATGTGACCTTAATGAAAATAGCAAGAAGACTCAAAACTGACATCTAATCCAATGCTACTCAGAAAACATTAAGAGACATTTTGCTTGATATTAGCTTGTACTTCAGTCCTACAGCACAAGCAGAATGTCAAATGAATCATTTTTACACCTTTCCCTTGAAAAATCCACCACAATCCGCACTTTGACTTTTACAAACTGCACCTTCCTGAGAAAGCCGTTCCATCAAAAAAAAAATCAACCAAAATACCCCTAGATTTCTTCCCCATAAAAAGGTGCTTTAGAAAATTTTCAGTGGATCTCCTACATCTATTTTTTGAGAGAAATAGCCTGAATTTAATTGATATTTCTTTCTTTTAAAGAAGGATCATTCTAAACTCAATTTATTTCTTATTGATTGGCTGTGGTTTAGTCACAGTCTCCCTAACTTAAATGGAATTTAAAATATTTCCTTCTACAATGGAGTTCTGTCAAAAAATATAATGAAACTTTTTTTCACTTCCCCTCAAGAACTCTAACATGATGTTTTTTCACCTTACAATCATTTATCTAACATGATTATTATGGCTATAACTCACTGAGGTTAGATATGAGGATAACAGCATATATTTGAAGAGTGAATAGCATATATTTGAAGAGTGAAGCATATTTTGAATATACTATATGAATAGCAAACATTTGAGAAGTGCACCCTTTAGTAGCCAGTGAAGAGCTTGCTGACATGTGAAATCACAAATGTCTACACCTGATGAGATCTCTAAGGTTCTGGGACAAAAGGAATAATGGAGGCCGGTGGGAGGTGGATGGTATGTTTCAAATCTTTGCTGGGGTCACATAGAAAAAAGCGGGGAGCCCAGCATAGGTCTTAAAAGATGCCTTATTTGTTTTATGGCTATTTGTCTATTCCTTTTCCAGATATGGTCATCAGACTTTGTCACGAGAAAAGACTTTGTCCTTAAAGCTGTGTGAAATGGGTGTTCTGGGCTGCATTTCTCCCAGCAGGTAGTACAGAAAAAACAGCCAGCATGAGAATGAATGGCTGAAAGTAAGTGTTCAGCTGTCCTCAGCAAATTCAATTGCTTCAGCCAATTTTTGTAAATATTTGGCTGTGGTTTCTGTCAGGGTCGATGTGAATAGGAGGGTAAACTTCCTTCCAACTCAGTCAGGTGACAAAGGCAAGTCCCTGGAGCATCTCCATTAGCTCTGGACCCACACAGTCTTGCCACACAGCCATGCTGTCATTAGCTGTGTTTCTAGTATACATGACTTCTTTGTAGGTCCACAGATTGTGGTGTTTTCTGGGGAGCACAAGTTGCTAAAGCCCTTTGCACCTCAGTTGGGTGTCTGAAAGCTCCAGGGCATGACGGAGCCTCAGAAATCAGTGGTTGAGTTTAATACGGCTAGGTCTGATACCATGTAATACAAAGCCTGTCCATCTGATCTCAATAGCCTGCTTCATTTTAGATGCCCACACAGAGGCACAAACAGAGCTCCCATAACCTGACAAGTGGCTGGGCATCACTGGTTCACCTAATCTGGTCTGCTGATATGCTAATCAGGCTCTAGATGATTTCCTAGTGTTTTATCCAGCTGGAAAGGAATCTGACCAGGTTGATAACTATTGAGGAACTGTCTTCCAAAATCCCTGTTACTAGCCATTGGTTTCCTACCCTATCACTGGTTACCTGTGAGCCTCACAAGACCTTGTTGAGCCAGGAAGAACTGACCATGGTCCATGGTCATCCTGACTGGGGGACAGCAAGGACTGGTTAAGTAATCAGCTCTGATGGTAGCAAGTACTCATAACTGGTGCAGTCTACCAGTGTCTATTCATAGGATAAAACAAGGATCTTACACACTGCATTTATATTAGGCACAGGCTTAATCTGAAGAAGTTAAATACATATCTCACCAAATAACAATGTCTTCAGTTCCCAGGGCACTCTGCCTGATAGTGTTAGTAAAATCTTGGTACAGTGAAAACAGTAAAGACATCACTGCCAAGCTAATTCAGCATTTCATAGTCTTTCTAAAGTAATCGAATGGTTTGTTATGTGGCTGTCCCTCAGACTACATTTTCTTTTCATTCATGTCCCTATGAGCTATATTTTATTATGGTTAAAGGTTTGTTGTCTAGAGAACAGAGATTATTAAACAAAAGTTGCAAACAGGTACTGCTTAAGGTGTTGGTAATAAGCAAGTGAACAAACTCTGGGAAAAAAAGTGTTTTCATTTACTTTGGTGCAAAATTTAATTATAATTATTTGCTGTCTCATCAATTAGCAGAAGCAACTAAAATCTTTTCATTAAAGAGGAATTTTTAACATAAGAATTCCCCTCAGCATTCCCTCAGTTCTGTTTTTGCTGATAAGGGGAAGGAAAGAGCCATTCTGCTATGTCAATCAGCTGTTTTCCAGTCCCTCTCTGTTTGAAAGCTGTAATACTAAAGGCATGCATTTTTCTTGCTGCTTTCCCTAGGAGATTCTTACAAAAATGTTAGAAAAAGTGACTGTAAATAGGCACACACTATAGGAGGGAGAATGTTGGCATTGTACAGCCTTAAATGAAAGGGAAAATGCAACACTTGGTGAATCTTAAGAAATTCAGTTTCAATTTTTTTGTGCTCTTCCTAGATTTGTTTCAGAGACATGTCTTTCACTGTACCTTTTCCTCATATTGCAAGATGTTAGGAGAGGGTATTTGGTGCTTGGATGTTTACCCTTAATTAAAACATGATTAAGGATCAGCAACAAGTGAATTACTATGCCCAAGCACTGAAGATGAAAGCCAACTGATATGCAAGTGACTCCCTAGATATCATCATCGATTTAAGGGAGATTGAGGATGTCATGGTTTAACCCCAGGTGGCAACTTATTGAGCCACTCACTCTGACTCCTCATCCCACCCCCAGTGGGATGGGGAGAAGAACTGGAAAAAGTTCAAACCCATTGGTCGAGATAAGAACAGTTTAATAACAATATAATAAAGAGTGGGAAGAGAGAGGAATAAAACTTAAAGGGAAAAATACCCAAGTGCTGCACAATACAACTGCTCACCACCCACTGACCAATATCCAGCTCAACCAGAGCAAGAGTCGGTCTCTTCCAGGTAATTACCCCCAGTTTATATACAGGGCATGACGTGCAGTGGTATGGAATACCCCTTTGGCCAGTTTGGGTCAGGTGTCCTGTCTCTGCTTCCTCCTGGCTTCTTGTGCCCCTCCTCACTAGCAGAGCATGAGAGACTGAAAAGTCTTTGATCAGGGTAAGTGTTACTGAGCAACAACTAAAACATTGGTGTGTTACCAGCATTATTCTCATCCTAAAGCCAAAACACAGCACTAGGAGTCCCAGCTGAAACCAGGACACAGGGCCACCACACATCAAGAATCAAAGTAGAAAAACTTTACAGGGATTAGCAGCCTGAAAAGATACAGAAAACTGGGCATAAAATGTCAAAGGGGATGCACACCACCCTGAAGCAGTTATTATTGATGTCTATCTATCCTCTTCTTGCAGAGCTAAGGAAGGGTAAGATGGATAAAACCAGGTGTCTACACTTCCTTTAATACCTAAGAATAAGCATTTGCCTTCAAGACAGAGAGAAATGCAGTCCCTTAGTGGGCAGTGTAGTGGGTGATGGCAGTGCTAAGGGAGTAGTGGGACCTAATAGGAGAGGGAGCTTCCAGACCAGATGCCAGCTTCAGACTGTATCTGGTCTGAAAGACTGAACATAGCCTTTAAAAAGGGAATACAGCTCACTTGCTAAACTCTGAAACACAGAAATTGAGACCTGCTGGTAATGCAGTCTACACTGGAGGATGAAGCCAGGGCTGTGACAGATTTATGCTGCTTTTTCACAGGAAACCTACTGTCTTCATCCAGTTTCTGGGAGAATGTCCAGAATGACATAAAGAAGGACTAAGGTAAGGCACTTATCTTGAAAATACTTGTGTGTGTGTTCAGCTGATGTGAGCAGAGCAACTTGGTTCTGGTGCACCATTTGCCTGCTTCAGGTAGGTATGGGACTAAGTTAAAGTTTTTAAGATGGAGGCATGCAGAAAGACTGCTGGTTCAATTTCTCCTTCTGAAGTAACACTGAGCAAGCTGCTAAGATCTCTGCCTTGTTTTCCCTTCTATAAAAGGGGCAGCTATCTGAGGATTAGTTAGTGATTGCATACCTGAGCAGAAGAAAGTACATCAGGGAGGATTAATGTATTAACTGCCTTCTACATCCTACATCAAAATGCTGAAATCCGTTTAATCCATTCAAATGCATGATTGACTATAGCATAGGGATGAATCAAAGCCAAAAAAAAAAGGGGTGGTGGTGGTGGTTTGAGGCTGTATTTTTTCTTCAGAACATTGAGCTCTTTAAAGCATGTGGACCATTAACATGAACCATCAGAGCTGGCCCAAGTAGGAGGTTTTCCATCCTGATGCACCATCTGCAAGAATGGGTAAAGCATAAATGCAGCCCACATTGTTCCAGCAAAAGCTTACCATAGAGAGAAATAATAAAGGTTCATCTCTATAACCTAGTCAAGTGTACACAAATACAAGCAAAGCATAATCTTGGGATGTCATGAAGGAAATTTTTATGTATTCATTCAGCCTAAACTGAGAAAAGCGTAAAATACTTCAATTGTTTCCAAGGTGTTTCTTGATGTCAGTGGAAGGATACAGGGCTGCACTGCTATCCCAGAGCCAGGAAAGTTCATTGTTCCTCATAACTTCACTCTTTGGACAGGAACCAGTGTAGTTCTGATCACGGAAATTGTAATTATGACAGTTGGGGTATAAATGGTATCCCCCAAAGGCCCTTTGGTCTGCTTTCATTCCTTATGCAATTGTTTCCCTTATAAAAGCTTAGCACTTTCTTCAAAGGAAACTCTGGCTAAATGTTCAACATAATTTGCTGAACTATCCCTTCCATTTTGGTCATGAGTTTCCTGGATTTTCTTCTGCAGAGTTTTTTTTTTCATCCCAATTGCAGGTCCACTGAGGTCTCCAGTGGTCCCACTCTGTGACAGCTCATCCACTGAAGTCCTTATCTGGGATGTAGTAGTTAAAGTCATGGCCATTTTTTTCCAGATGAGTTTGCAAGCTGAAGTTCTAGGCTAGGCCACCATTAACAGGGACTTCCCGTGATGTGTCTGCCCTCTTGCTTTAGCTAATGGGCTTCCAATCATATGGAACATTTCCAGGTTCAGTACGACATTGCACCTCAGGGAGCCCAGGTCTGTCGGCCACTCCAGGTGTCTCCGAAAGGCTTGCTCTCCCAAGCTGGTGGTTGGGCTGTTTTCATAGCAAGGGAAGTCCAGGTGAGTGATATGTGTAGTCATGCCAGGGGCTGAAGGGTGAACAATACAAAACAGTGTCACATTTTCAGGCAGTAATTTCATGACTTAAGAGACAACATTAGGCGGATCTCCCAGTTTGTCTGTAGAACATAACAGAAGAGGCATTAGTACCTATTCCATATTAACTATATGAATTGGCATGAGCCACTTCTGAGGTATTTACCTTGCTAACACAAGTGAGCACAATCTAACCCAAAGAAAGAGGGAAGATTCCCAGCTGAAGTAAAGCAGTGTAAGCCTGTGGAAGTCAGCATAACCACAATTGTATGTCTCATCAATCTAGGTCTTACTGAAATCACTGAGGACACTGCCATCACTTCAGTGGGCCCCAGGGTATCCTAGGGGCCATGGCTGTTGCATTTAAAGGTTGAAAAAGAAACGGTTTCCTTATTCTTCAAGCTTTCTCAATAATAACAAAGATAACAATAAAATCAAGCCTTGGCTTTTATCACCATCTTCGCAGCTTCATGAACATCCCTGACCTGTCTAGCACAGTGCCAGCCAGAGATACTCCAAATAGCTCTAAACAAGCACACATATTTCATTGTCACAGCGCAGTACCATAAAGGGATACAAGTTCAAATCCCTGACCACATTAAAGTAGAACCATGAAAGCTTGCTCTGAGCTATTTATTAGCCTGGCTGCACTATCACACAAAGCTAGCACCTTCTGGACCAGCTCTGATAGCTCTGCATAGCACTGTGTATAACGTGTACTTTGATGCTATGGCCTGTGGCCACTGCTACAAGCAGAATCATTAGTCACAAGATCCCTGCCATTATGTGTGTATTAAGCAGAAAAGAAACCAGATACACAGCAAAATCTGCATACTTACATTATTGGTAAAAGAGAGAGTCTTACACAACCTCCAACTCCAGGCTCACCCCTGTTTTCCAAATCCTGGGGAAATCCCACACAATCAACCTGTACAATCAGCCATCAGGGATGATCATGGATTTGTATCTAAGTCCTACTTGTTGTTCTTCTTCCTTAGCCCTTGCCTACCTAGTTATCTCTCCTGGGGTAGAAAACTGCTGGAGGTGAGGCTCATGCGTGTCATATGGACAGCCAGAATATTTATTACATATACTAATGGGAATAGAGCATCTATGTAATCCTTCCTTTCTCTCAAAACAGAAAACCAATCAGGAATATCTATACACCTGAGGTACTTTTATGGACTCCCCACTCCCCCATTTCTTTGCTATTTTAGAGTAGGACTAGCATGACCTCTTTTCAGGTACCTGCAGCAAAAACATCAACATTCAAGATAGCCAACCTGAGTACATTTAATGAGACGTGGATGCTTTTAGGATACAGTCATCTGACAGCTTGAGACATCAGAGTGCTCTGAAGTGTCCAAGATGTGCCTGTTCCTCCTGCTGACCAGGCAGTCAGTCCATGGGACTGATGCAGTACGGTGTAAACACTGCAGAGCTCAACATTTCCTCAGAGAAATCTCACCCCAAGAGATTCACAGTACTTTTAGTCAAGAGGAGGACCAGATTTTCAAAACCACTACCCACATATCCACAAGTGCTATATTGGCATTAATGGGATTAATGAAAATTAGACTGATTTGCTGAGTATCTTGGTATAGTATATGAAAGTATATATCATACCAAGCATTCAAACCAGCAAAGCAACTCAGGGCTTGTCAGCAAGCTGAATTTTCTTGCTAGAAGGTTGAAAAATGGTGGGCTTGCTCTTGTGAAGAGACAACCAATGAAAAGGCCAGCTTTAGTCAGGCTTGCTGCCCCATCACCCCAAAGGGATGGAGAAAAGGGACAGGGTCCTCCTGCCAGCCCAGCAGCTCTGCCCCTTACACCAGCCGCTGCATGTGCTTCAGGCTTTCTGGGAGGGCTTCAGGGAGGCAGCAGCAGTGGTGCGCAGCTGTTTGCTCTGCTTTGCTGACAGCCAGCTGAGAAACGCAGAGACCTTGCTGTGCTGGAGCATTGTCACTGAGCACTGCTCTCACAGCTCACAGAGAATCAGAGCTGTAAGAAAATCCTGCCAGAGGGCAGCAAATCCCTACAATTATTTTTCTTTTATATTGCAGCATGTGATTCTAAGTTGCAGCATGTTGAACACCCCCCTGCCATGAGAACTGTACCACCACCCTGCCCCTCTGCTCCCATGCCTGTCACAGTCTGGTTCAGGAAGGTGTCACTAGCTGGGCTGGGGACATCCCGCAGGTGACTTACCTCAGGTTTCAGGGAGCACTTCCTATGCAGGACCTGTGACGCTTGGCACAAGAGTGCCAGTGGCGTGTACCAGTGGCCACCTGTGCCCTGGTGCACCTCATGGCATTGCACCCTGGTGCAGGCAGGGCCAGTGCTGCTCAGCCAGGCTGTGCTGAAACCCATGGAGATCACCAGAGCCTGCTCCCGCTGGGGTCTGCCTGCTGGTGGGAACTAGGGAGTGTCAGCACTGCCCTGCACCGTAGGTCTGCACATCCCTCCTCATGCAGGGCTGTGGTGTAATTAGCCCTATGCTTTGCTGCATGCTGGTTATATTGCTTTGCTGCCCCAAGACTCTCTGAGCTGACACATGGGAAAGGCAGTATCAGCAAGCTAGTAATAGTAACAGTAAGCTAGTAATGGTAATAGTGATAGTGATAGTGACAGTAACAGTAATAGTAGTAACAACAACAATATCACCATAGGTTATTGAAGACTGCAGGAAAGTGGCAGACTGCCCTGCCCCCTGAGAAAAACCTGTCATGAAGGACTTAACACAGAAATAGAATCATAGAATCATAAAATAGGGTTGGA
>NW_009926106.1:54487-84920 GCF_000696875.1 Nestor notabilis | reverse complement strand
TATATATATATATATGTAGTCTTACATAGAGTCTTTTGTGTTTATATATGTATATATACACATACATATGTATACATATGCATATATACATACATATACACACACATGTATATACACATATACATATGTGTACATATATATACATATATACACTTATATATATATAACATATATATATGCTCCTGGATAGCATCCCCTGGTGGATGGGATCTGCTTTTCAAAGTCAGTAACAAACTGCTCTGGACTGATGTTGCTATTTGGCCTATTGCAGTGTTTCATTCTGTATGTGCATTCCTGGGGGCTACAGTGGGGAGTTACCAACATGACTGCAGTTGAACTGCAGTGTTAGGGCAAGAATAACCATTCAGGGCATAGGGAGGAGGGAAATCTCTTCCTCTTCACTCCCCCAAGAAATCCCGCTCATAACTGCAGCCTCTGACCCCACATTTAAGCCTGTTAAAGTCTCTGGAAGACACACATGAAGACAGTGTATTATTTTCCTAGGCAAATGAAATTGTATTGTTTTCCCCATGGAAATCATTTATATTCTGCACCTTTTCCTTAACCCCAGTCAATTTGAGAGATTGAGGCTGATTTATACATTTTGGAGGCTCCCTTTTTCTTCCCTACTGCTGCCAGAAATGAAATGGATCGTGTATTAGTTTAGATCCTACACTGCTCACTCCAGCAGCTCCACGTCCCTCTTGTTTCGGGATCATTGAAGCAGAGGAGCATCCCTGGCTTCAAAGGATAACAGAAACTACTGCGCTCTGTGAAGTGGCTCTAACACATCGGACACACCAGGGTTTGCCCACCTGAATAAAACACAGCGTGGTGCAAGGTCAGCCTTTTGCTGCCGAGGGTGAACTTCCCGAAGGCAGCTCGGCACCAGCCGGTGGGGGAACCACACTCAGCATCTGTCCCAGCCGCGGTTCATCCCGCTGCTTAAGCAGAGATGCGCTTCCCACAGAGCTTTCGGCTTTTGTAGAGGCTTTCTGCCGCCTGCAGGTGGAGGTGGGGGTGCCAAGGACCAGCATCCCCTGACAGAGACTGAGCGTGTTGCAAGGATGCTAGCAGGATGAGGCGGGCAGCTCGCATGGGGAGATACAGAGCATCCCTGGCAGGACCCATCTGCCCGATCCACCTGGGACCAGTGGGGTTGGCAGCACCAGATGCTGAGAGCTTGTGGAGGGCAGGCTTTGGTGGCAGGGAAGCTGGGAAGCTTCCCAGGCCCTAGGGGAGAAGAGGGGGGATCATTATTCCTCACTGCTGTGTGCACCCTGCCGACAGCCTCTAACAACTGCCTCCAGCTTTAGAGCTGAGCTGTGCGCCTGCACTGCTGCTTTCTGTGCCTTTTGGGGCAGAAGACACAGCGAGTAGCATCAGAGGGCTCACAGGGGATTAAAAGAGTTATTCCCCCTCCTTCGTCTTTACCCATAATAAGGCAGGAGGAACATAGAGAAGAGGCGTATCGTGACCCCCAGAAAAAGGGCATTCGATCCAGATTCCAGGGAGGGAAATGAGAAACATGACTTAAGTAATTGGTACACAGGAGGATGAAAGTCAAAGCAGGTCGAGCACTTTGCAGGGGTGGGTGGTTTCAGAGTGTCTTTATAATGCAGCCCAATTAGGGTCCCTCTCGCAGTTGTCCTTATTACCATTAACAATTACCTCTACCTAATGCTTTGCCTCTTCTAAGCCCTTTCCAGGCACTTGCATACTGCACATGGAGCCAATAAAGATTCCAAGGGCACTAGAGGGAGAATCCAGCAAGAATGAGCCTTTCGGAAAGCACAGGGACACCCTGTCATGACATCTGTGCCAACCTCCAGGGAAGGGCAGACCTGGGTCACTCACTGGGAAAACAGGCAAACAAAAGAACCCACAAAACAAGGAAAGCAAGCAGCAAACCCAGCAGGTTTGTGTTGGAAGTGGAAAACTCTCACTGGGGAAGGGAGATGTTGTTATATTCACTTAAGACACCATTTAGCTAACCACCCCGACAGGCTGCCCTGGGGTACCACTACCCTTTGCAAGCTGTTTGTGTGTCAAACCCACCCTGGTTTTAGCACAGCTTCCTCCTCATAACAGATAGATGTTAAAGTCCCCCGTGGCAGCTTCTCCAGGACATCTTGTCCTTCCCAAAGTGTGGAACTCTCCATGACTTACATGTGTTTGTGGCTCTGGCCCTGCGATGGTGTAACCGCCCCACTGACAAAAGGACTGCTCTGGGCTCCCGTTCAACAGGGAGATGAAATAATCCTCATGGCATCGTCTCATTTGGCCTTGCTTTTGCTCCAGCTGCTCCTGCCTCTCCTACAGAGATGCAGCTGCCTTTGAGGAGCACTGAATTGGAGGAGGAAGAGGAGGAGGAGAGGGTTTGGCATCTGTCTCCCCAGTGCCCCCCACACTTGGGGGTGTTGTGCTGAGGAGACCTGTAACAAGAGCAAGGCAAACATTGGCTGTCTTGCGTGGTCATGTCTGGGTTGCAGGGCAGGCTTTCCTGTTTGCACAAACACGAGGCACAGGATGAAACCCAAGAAGGTGAAAATCCACACGCTGCACATCCAAGAATACATCAAAGAGAACGAAGCTCCAGCAGCTATTGCCATGCAGCCCTGAACATGGCTGCAGGATCATCATGGGATCCTCACCTTCACCTCCTCTGTTCTGGCCTCCCATTCCTTGCAGCACTGGTTGCAGCACCTCCATGCTTGACATGGGTTTTAGGCTGGCTTAAAAGCAAATAGGGTTACAAGCCTACAGCAAACTCAGCTTGCTGCTTCCTCACCTCCTGCCACAGCTTTGGTTCAGGCATAAGTGCTACTCAAACAGCTTATGTTCCTGTGGGGATGATGGGAACCTTTGCTGCTCTATAGTCTGTGGGAAAATCTGATTGTAACTCACTCCTCGTCCTGCTCTTGGAGTTCTTCTCCACGGGCTTCCTCACGGATTGGGAAGGGGAATGAAGCCTGGCAGGTAGCGAGGGTCTTGCTGAGCCCATCCTCTTGCTGTAGACAGGATGCTCTCCCTCTGCATCCTCCACTCAGCATTTGCTGGGCCTGGGATTTCCAAGCCAGGTCATTGCCACTTTGGTCTTCAGTCATAGATCATAGAATCCCAGCCTCGTTTGGTTTGGAAGAGACCTTAAACCTCATCCAGTTCCAACCCCCTGCCACAGGCAGGGACACCTTCATTAAACATCCTTATCAATTAGGTACAGGCCTGATGACAAGCGAATATGGGCCACATTTCTAGAGGTTTTGGGATACCATCCCCTCTTCCCTCTGTGCTTGTGGGAAGGTAACACCCAGCACTCCTTCTCTTCCCCATCTCAGAGCAGGGGGATATATTCATGCATCTCTTTAGTGCTCAAAGCTCCCCTTAGCCCCAGGCATGAGCTTTATGGCTGGCTACAGCCTTTGGTACTCCAGAAGTGGAACTGCTTTGAGACCAGGGTGCAAAGGCATCTCCATGGGGAGACAGAGGGAAGCATGGCAGAAAGAAAGAGAAAAAAGCAAGCAAACAGCCCACGAAAAGGGGTTTCCAGAGTCCTGCTGAGTGAGCCACTCACCCCTTTTCCCTGGCAGGGACCCACAGACATGCTCCTGGTAGCTGCACCTTCTCACCAGCAGCTCAAGCGTGATGTTCACCTGGGCCATACGTCCCACAGTGATGGAAAACCAAGGAGAGATGCAATAAATAACCCCTTCCTGTCTCAAAAGGCTGTTAAGAATCCAAACACACAACGACTTGCAAGTGGCTTCAATAACAGGCTACAAACAAGTCCTTAACCCCAAGAAGGGGATGGCATGCTTGCATTTCAGAGGCACAGCTGAGAGCCCCAGCCATCTCCTGCACAGGTGAGAAGCATTTCATCCTTCACAGCAGCTCCCATCTTTGTTGTGAAGGGAAACCTCACTGCCTTAAGAGCATCCTGGAAGGGACTGAATCCAAACGTTCATCAATGTGGGCAATGGGCTGCAGCTGCTGCATGGCGTGGTCCTGCCTCACACCAAGAGCTGCAAAAGGCTGAGGGATGGATCAACCAATGCATAGGGCAAAGGGAAAAAGCACTCAGGACCACTGCCTGCTCCTTGTGGCCTGGAAGTGGGGAGAGACACGATGGAGAGTTCACAATAAGCCCATAAATCAATGGGGGGGAAAGTGGGGAGCATGAACACTGAGACAGTCACTGGATTCACTGGGAAACAGACATGGAAGCAGAGGCAGAAGATGTAATAAAGATGCATTCCTGGGGGATCTCTGCCTCTGGCCCCAGCAGCAGGTTTCACAGAGCCAGTGGATGGGCAGGACCAGCTGGGCACGTGCATCCACCAAGGAGAAAGAATGGAGCTCAGGACCTGCTCCCCATGTCTACAGCCAAGGCATAGGGATGCTGGCTGATGTGGGCAGGGAATGTCTGTCGCTTCCTGGGCATACAACCTAAGCCTGTAGGAAGAGCCATCATGATGGGGCAGCAGTCCCAAGGACAAGACATCCTGCACTGCTTGCTGGCAGCTCTGCCTGTGCCCCTCACACTGCTGGGATCCTGTTGTATGGCATCTGGTGTTACTTCTCCCCTGTACCACCCATGTCCACTCCTTCCACAATCCTGGGCTTTCCCTGGATAACAGCATTTCTATCTCAGGGGTGTCAATGCTTCACGTGAGGAATAGGAGGCATCATTCCCACTAGATGAGGGACAAGCCAAAGGAGCCCATAAAAATGCAGTGGGAAGATGCACTTTCATGGGAAGTCCTGGAGCACTGACCTTGGGGAAACATAGTGAAGGCCACAAAACAGCTTTACCCTAAGCCTTCGGGTTGTCTTTGGCTTGTCTGTCAAACGAGGACACTCCAAAGGGTTGTTTAGGTCCAACTGCTTGGGATTGGGATTCACCGAAGTGTTACTGGGGGCTTGACACTGCATTTATAGCTGTGCACATCCAGAGATACAACTAAGCAGAGCCAGGGTGGGGAGAAAGAACATCCAATGGGCCAGGTCCTTTGCTTCCTTCCCTCCAGGCAGCACTTCCTCAGGGATGACTCCCTTATTTATATGCCCTCAGCTAGAGCAAGTGGAAACAGGCAGAGGGACCAGGATGGACACTAGTAGGCAGTCAGTAGCACAGTCAGCATTTGACTGTATCCCACTGCCTCCTAAATCCCTGCAGTGTGCAAGAGGAGATCCCTTCCCTTGCAGCCTTCTGCTTGCATGAGCAATGTTGATGCTATTAAATCCAGAACAGCAATAACATCCCCAGCAATAGATGCCACTCACAATAGTGCAGGGAACAGATAAGAACCCCAGAGATATGTTATTCCTGCTCAAAGTCTAGGTCACAGTGACCTCCATGGATGTTTTAACCCTGGTTCTTTGTTTGTTGTTGCATCTGCTTTATAAAGAAACTCTTTGAAGGCCCTAAGCCCTGCTGTGTATCTGTTGGGTTTCCTTTTGCACTGCATGAGGCAAATACCAGTTGATTAAACAAAGATCTCCATCTCCCAGCTGAAATACTGCCCTTGGCCCAAGTGACAGAGCTCCCCACCGCGCGCATGGAGTTGTGGCTGCAGCTCTGTGGGCACAAGGTGAACTGGAATGGGAATTGCAAAGCACAGGCTGTGCTGATGGAGGCTGAATCCAGCGGAGTGAGAGCTCCCCCTTCTCTCTCCTCCAAAGGGATGAAAAGCAGCCCTGTGAAGGGATGTGTTTGCACCACGCAGGGACCCAGGAAGAAGTGACAAAGCCAAGTAAAAGAAACAAGAAGAAAGCTGAAACAGGGGCTGTTCATTTCCCTTTGACCACCAAAGCTTGGGCTCACTGCTGCCTTGGGGTGCAGCACGATCCTGCAGCACCCTTGTGCTGCATCCCTGAGCCAGCCCCAGAGATGGGACCTCCTCCTCTGCACTGGCACTTCTCCCACTGAGGTCTCCATCAGCCAGCCGGAGATGCAGCTCCAGCCCTAGCCTTGCAACACAACCATCTTCTTGGAGCTCCTTAAGTGTGGGTAGGAGGGAAAACTTGCTTTTACCAAAAATAGGCTCCTTCCTTCCTGCAGGAATTTTCTGATGGCGAGACCTATTTGGCATCTTCTTCCGGATGGGACGAGTCCTGGTGAGCATAGGGATGAGCACACTGTCTCCTGGAAGGGGCAGAGACCAGAATGGGCAGAAGACAAGCAAACTGGGCAGCCAGCAAGCGAGCATCCCAGCTGGTGAGAGACAGGGGATGCGTGGTCTCATGGAGCCCACACTGAAAACCTCCACATCCGTGTTTCCACACCATTTCTAATGCAGAAGGGCTGCTTCTGAAGCAGCACACACACACACATAGAGAGCTTCATTCAAAACCCCTCTGTGTAATTACACATCCATAGTTTCTTCTGGGCTTCCACTTATTTAATCATCCTTTTCTCATCTGCATTTAATCCCCCGAGCTCTGTCAGAGGGCAGAACCACAGCCTTGCATCCCGGGGACAAAAGTTCCCTGCAACGGCTGCTATATTTAACAAAAACTACACTGGGTTGCCATGGCAACCCTGGTACCTAAAAATAGCAGTGCCATATACAGCACAGTGGAGAGCACAGGCAGCACTAGCGGAAGCTGCTCGGAGCGAGCGCTGGGAAATGGAAGTAAAACTTCTTCTGTTCTTTGTGGGAATCAAGGAAATAGTCTTTCCTCATCAAGGAAATCGTGCAAAATGAATCCTTTCCTAATGGAAACCTTGATCCAGTGCAAAAGATCCTCATTCCCCTTGGTTCCAAGGTGGAGCTGTGCTCTCTAGTGCCTCGGATGCTGAAGGGAGCAGGACTGGCCAAGCAGCGGTGAAGCTGCTGAATGTGGTTGCTTTTCCCTTTTGGCACTGATGTGATGAGGCCCTTCCCAACCTGGCATCAGGGAAGGGTCCAGCTGCCCCAAAGTTGGGCAGGTTGTTGGGTTACCGTCAGCCAGCAGATCTATTCAGGTAAGGCTGAGTTTTGGTAACGTCGCTGCCCAGAGGAGCATCTGGTCCTGCCTCGCTTGTTTTAAATGACCTGCAGAGCAGGTAGCAGAGTCATGCCCGAGATACACAGGTTTCCAAATGGCCTTTTCCCCCCCACACCAACAAAACCAGGTCTCCAGGCACTAAATCATCCTTTCTTGCTGAGATACAGCCCCCCCAGCACAGCATTGTGATCAAAACACGCAAAGAGCATCCTCCAGCACGAGCCAGCTGAGCATCTTCTGAAATCTGATTAGCAAGGCTGAGTAGTCACAGCCTGCTCATGAGCAGCAGTTGCTTCCCTCTGTAGCCTAAGTCTCCAGTCACCTCACTAATTCTCCTTGACATGTTTTTTGCTCCAAGTGGAAGGTGCCTGTTGCCAAACTGCAAACCCTCAGTGTCATTTCCAAGCCCCACTTCCCCGGATGGGAAGATCGGCTGCACACTTAAAATCATAGAATCACAGAACCAACTAGGTTGGAAAAGACCTTTAGGATCATCCAGCCCAACCATTCCCAGCCCTGCCAAGGCCACCACTAACCCCTGGCACTGAGGCCTCGGCTACCCGGGCTGTGAACACTTGCAGGGACGGTGACTCCAGCCCTGCCCTGGGCAGCCTGTTCCAATGCCTGAGCACCCTCTGGGCAAGGAATTGTTCCTCAGCTCCAGCTAAACCTGCCCTGGGGCAGCTTGAGGCCCTTTCCTCTTGTCCCATCCCTTGTTCCTTGCTGCAGAGTTGAGCTCTCCTCCCCGTGCAGCACTGGCTTCTAGGAATCCTTGAGCGTCTGGGTTGAGTGCTGCGTGCTTTCTGGATGATGCACAGCTCTGCTTGACATCTGCACCATTCTTTAGGCATTGGATAGCAAGAAAGAGCTCTTGAAGAGGAAAACACTTCACACTGTTATAGCAGTGTGCGTGAGTGTTCATTTATCTTCTCCCCCTCTTCAGAATAAAGCAGATTGCCAGACCTGATGGGAACCTAAGTCAATCCAGGGCAATGTTTTCCCTATTTCATGGCTGATACCAGCACGCCTGGAGGAAATCAAGGAACCCTGTGCTATGCATTTGTGGGATCACCTGCAGTGGTTTGCAGTGCTCAGTGTGTGCTCTGCTGCAGCTTTCTGCTACTCCCACATTTCATAGGTTCTTCCCATTGCCTGTAATATTTGGAGTTGTCTCAGAAGATTTCAAAGTAGGATCTTGAAATGGCCACATTTAGGCATCTGTATAGAGAAAGGGTGGCTTAAGGTACCTTGTGATCTCCCAGGACAAATTGCCTGTCCAGGGACTAGAGGATTCACATGATCCAAAACCAATGAATAGTTTTATTGCAGGTTGAAATAGCATTGAAGATCATGTCACATGGCTTAAAACCTGGGTTAGTCTATAGCCCAAACCTTGAGCTGCTCATGTCTATATTCTATAGCCCAAACCTTGAGCTGTTCATGTCTATAGTTCATAGCCCAAACCTTGAGCTGCTAGCTTCAGACACTCAAGGCAGCTCATGGTGCCTAGTAAGCATAGAATCATAGAATCCCAGCCTGGTTTGGGTTGAAGGGACCTTAAAGCTCCTCCAGCTCCAACCCCTGCCACGGGCAGGGACACCTTCCACTAGAGCAGGTTGCTCCAAGCCCCTGTGTCCAACCTGGCCTTGAACACTGCCAGGGATGGGGCAGCCACAGCTTCTCTGGGCACCCTGTGCCAGTGTCTCTCCCCACTCATGCATGACCTGGTAGAACAATCTTGATGGACCTCAGCCCTTCTGAGCCTGCCCTTCAGACCTTGTAGTTGAAGATCATTGCTTTCCTTGAGAACATGCAGTGTGATTAAACACTCACCTGCCTTGTTGGATAGTTTGCCAATGCCATGTCAAGCCCAAACCCCTCTCTGGGCCTGCACACTGTAATCATGTCACATAGGCTTCTTCTCACTGCATATCTGAGCATCAGACCTTGCCCAATGCATGAATCCACCTTCCTCACCAGACATTCAGGGAAACCAAGGGGATGAACCCCCAAGCAGTGGGGGCTCTCTTGATGGTGGACACATCAATATTGGCTTGTGTTGAGGGAACACTGTTCCCCTCTCCATTAGCTGTGGCTATGCCTCTGGGTTTGCTAAATACCCTGGCATGACACAACCAGTGCTACAGGCTGTTCTTTAATCCAGAACTGGGCAGGATGAAATGTTTATGGGGATCATTAAGCTCAGAGTGTGTCACTGTGCAATAAAGAACCCTGTTTCCATGCGTACTCACCACACTGGGGCTGCACATACTGGCCCTGCCACAGTGTGGTGGCTGCTGACAACCTGGCTGGAGGCTGAGACAGCAGCAAAGAGCATGAGGGCATCAGCACGGGGTCGGCAGGGAGCCTCGCTCAAGGACTTCAGGTTTTGTTTGCTTCATCCTGACCCAGTTCCTGTCCAATCCTCACTGGCTGGGAGCTCACTGCAGAGGGTATATAAATAATGGATGTTGCTCTGCCTCTATCCACCACCTATGCTGTCTTGCTGCACTTTCTGCTTAGCCCCTTTCTGCAGCCTCCCTGGCTCTCTGGAAGCAGACACTTGCCCTCCTCTGTTTTATCTGGCCCACATTTACACCTCCATTGCAATTCTTTCCCCAGTATTCATATGGATGGTGCTGGCCACTCGCTGATGGCTGTATCAGCATCACAGCACCAACTCCTTGCTACTGACAAGGGCACAAATAAATCCATCCCTTTGTGATGTGTGAAGGGAAGGGCTTTAATGGTGAATAGTCTCTAAAACATGGAAGCAAATGGACAAACATGGGCGGAATGGAACAGGGAGTGGATGAGATTAAAACTAGCAGGTGGTCCAGCTCCTTGGGCTGCTAAGCACTGAGCTGGACCACGAGGATAAAGTGGAGGATGCTTGCTACTGGGGGCTGGTGCTTTTAGAGTAGGGCAGGGAGTTAAGTGCACAGATCCTGTTATTGCTAATTGTGTTTGTGCTTAGAGCTCCCCAGGCGTTGCTTTAGAAACTGCCATGCTCAGGCTGTTAACCCAGCCTTACCTGCTGTTTAGCTTTTGGTACTCAGAAGCAGAATTGCTTTGTGTTTGGATGTGCGGGGCATGTTGTGAAGTGCTTGCTGCTAGTGCTGCGATTTGCCTCCTGTGCTCCCGCCTTTTGGTTGCTCAAAATGATGAGCAACAGCATCCCAGGGAGGGTGGGCAAGCAGGCAACTGCCCAACCTGCTCTCCTCACCCAAATCTCACCCACTGAGGGGAAGGGGAACCACTGGCCTAATGGGTGGAAATGAGAGTCCTTAAAGGGACTTCAGTTCGACTCCCAGCCCTTCACCCCCACTCCCAACAACTGCTCACAGCCAGTTTCTCAGCACTGGACACACATAGCACCCCATGGAGCAGCAGCAGCAAAGTATCATGGACAAAGCTTAGTTGCTTAAGGGCTCTCCTACCTTGTCAATGGCCAGTGCAGAGATGAGCTGGAAGTAGAGGGCATTTCTTCTGTTAAAGAGATGAGCTGTGGTTCCCCTGGTGCTGGGCACTGCAGCATCCCCTTCTGGGGCCTTTCCCTCCTGGTGTCTCTCTTGAAAGAGAAGAACTGAAGATATTCCAAGTGTTCATGAGGGCATCCTTCCCTCTCCAGGAAGATTCCCATCACTCAGTGGGGCCAGACCACATGTGTGTATATATATATATGTGTACATATATATATATATATATATATAACTGCAACCTTCTGGACACTGCGTGTACAGACTCACCCAAGCAATGCTCATAGCTGGATGGGTGCTATGTCAAGGAAACATGGCTTCTGACAACCTGCTGGCATCAACCACAAGTACACAACAACCACCCTGTACGAGCCCATAAGGCTTCATCGACACACATTGATCTACACGGACTGTTTAATAGTTGTGCTCCGAGAGAGCATGAAAAGTGCTTAAGATTCACAGGGATGAGGCAGAATAAACACCTCTCCCTCCTCAGCCCCGTGGTGAGGAATCACCATCACAGCTCAGCATCCGTCTGGGATCTCTTGCAGAGCAATGAGTTGTGGCTATTCACCAGCAGCAGCAGAGGCAAGAGCTGCTTTGCTCTTGCCAACATACCCTGTATGAAGAACATGCCCACTTCCAACAGGCAAAACCTAAGGAAAATCACAGCAGGACTCGTGTTCCATTAGAAGTCCATGGGGAACCCTCATTATAAGGACATTCAGGTACATGCAGCCTGCTGGGAATTACATGACCTCTTCTCTGCAGAGATCCCAGGGATGCTCAACAGAGCTGCTCTCCTGAAGGACAGTGCAGGCAGAGATGCAGCACCTTCTGGTAATAAATGTGGCCAGGTTTCTTATTTGTAGCTCAAATAGGAAGAACATGATTCATCAGCAAGCCTTCTCATTGGCAGGCATGCCTTCTAAACTAAGAGCAGATGTTTGCTTCTCCTTGTCCCAGTCTGCATGGTGTGTTTCTAAGATTTAACACTTTCTGGGTCAGAAGCAAGCAAGAGACACCGTGAGCCAAACCTCACTGTCATAGAATCACAGAATCAGCCAGGTTGGACCTGTGAAGCTGTAGCGTGGTTTCCCCTCTGCTCTCTGGGCTCCCTTGTCAGATGATTTCCCATATAAGTCTAGAGAAGCACATACCTGCCATGGGGCTCCACTGCTGGACCCCAATGTGATGGTGGGAGACAGCATCCTGAATGGGAACCTCAAGAGGGGTCCTGTGAGAAAGAAGGCACAAGCTATGAATCCAACCAAGCACTGTGGTGCCCTTGTAGGGGACAAAACCTGCACTCCAGCCAGAGATTTTGACAAAATCCCTGTCAGATTTTCCACTGAGGAATTCCCATTTTAGCCACATTTTCAGAGGGGAGAAACAAAAAAGGGTTGGGCGCTTTTCCAGTCCATTCAGGTTGAAAATGCTATGACCAGACCTGGTTGACAGAGTATAGCCAAGCAAGCACAGCGCAGGGATGGTTTATACCTCAGTGTGACCTCTGCTTCCAGCCTTTTCTTGAACAAAACCTGATGAAACCACCCTGAATTTTGCCTTGGGTGTCATGTCTTGGCTCCAAGCTGGGTCTATCTCCAGAAGTCAGGAATTAAGTATATTCCTGTATCTATGTCTATATCTATCTATCTATATATATACACACATAAGTATATTAAGTATATTATTTACATATTATCCTTATATTGTACTTAATAAGTATATTGAACAAAACCTGATGAAACCACCCTGAATTTTGCCTTGGGTGTCATGTCTTGGCTCCAAGCTGGGTCTATCTCCAGAAGTCAGGAATTAAGTATATTCCTGTATCTATGTCTATATCTATCTATCTATATATATACACACATAAGTATATTAAGTATATTATTTACATATTATCCTTATATTGTACTTAATAAGTATACATATTATATATATATAAGTATATATAGTGTAGCTATTCCAAAGTGAATTGCTCTACAATTGCTTTTCCACAACAAGCCAGTTGTTTTCTTAGGGGAAACCATTTCTATTCCCGAGAAAAGTGCCAGCAGGAGGAATAGCCAGGGAAAACCTGGCTATGCTGCTACTCTGGAGCTATTATCATCAGGTAAAGAAGAAGCCAGTGAGTTACCCCTCTACAGTGTTAGTGACCAAGCCAAGCTGGAATGACAACAGGAATGACCCACTCAGCTGAGGATGTCATAGTCGGGGTTCCTTATAAACACGCACAGCTTAGGCTGTGGAATGTTCTTTCTCCAAACCCAAAGGGCAGAGCAAACATGGAGCAGCTCCAGCGAGGGAGAAACGTCTATAATTAATGTAGTGGGAAAATGACACATTTAGATAGCCCTCCCCCCCAGCACAATAGCAGACATCCATTTCCTGCAGGGCTGTGGCCGCTTGCCAGCCCGCAACTAAATCACAAGCCACAAAGCCAACAAGGAGTGAAAGAAAGGGGAATTATCACATAGGATGCAGCAGCCTTTGGTACCAGGAAAACAATCAGTGTCTCCACCAGACGTTTACTGTTTATCAATAAGGTTCTTGTACGCTCCCATCATCCGAGTCTCGACCTGGGAGTGATGCTCAAACCGACTGATGGAGCGCTCCTCAGAGTTTGCAAGCTCCAAAGCCATAGCAAAGTGGGAGCTTGGGAGATGTATCTGCCCTGGAGGCATTTGTGGGACCAACACCTAAAAACCGCAGTGAAGCTGATGTTAAATAGACTTTGGCATGGGTAAAAAATGGGATAAATCCAAAGTTTCCCACTTTCCTCCAGGAAGAGGGTGCGTGGTGTGCAGGGATGGAGGTAGCACCTCCAGGTGAACTATGTCTGGTGATGCTGGAGGTTAAAAAGAAAGGAACAAACTGTTTTAGGGAGGACTTGCAGTGCTAATCCCACACATTTTCCCTCCCCTTCTCTTTCCTCATAAAGGTTTAATGGCACAAAGCACCAGCTTCACAGTACATTCGAGTCAATGAGATCCTCTCCATTGGCTTTCAACTGCCTTTGGCTCAAGCACTGAGCTCATGACACGAGTTTTATGACTTCTCCTGTGGCTTATAAAGTTGGGCTTTATCAGCAACGGGAGACTGGAGGAGAAGGTCCATTAGTGGGTTTCAGAAGGGCAGCTCCTGTTTTCTTCTTAGCCTGGGGCTGTGTTAAATGCATCATGGGCATGTGCCGTATTTCCCAGGATATTTTGGCTACAGCAACACTTGCAAATACATGAGTGCTCACTCCCAAGTGTTTTTCTTTCCTGCCTCTGCTCCATGTGCTGAAGGGTGAATGCTGCTGGCCAGATTCCTGGTGGAAACCATGCTGGGGCATCTGGCTAGAGGGTTCTCATCATGCAGGTCTCTGTGCCTAGCCCGGGTACCTCATATCAGGGGTCCTTCACAGCACAAGGGTTGACCCGCTTCCTCTGAGCCCAGCTGCAGCATCTGGACCTGATTCATGACAGGGTCCCCAAAATGTTTTCCTGAAGCAAGCTTTAAGCTGAAGTTCTTTAGGTGGCACCTAAAGCCATCTTTGCTGCTCACATAGAAGCTTCTCCACCACCTCTTTACACGCCAGAGGATCATTCAAGCGCAATCCCTGGAGCTGAGGTTGGTTTATTTCACTGAGCACCCTTATTTCGCTGCCTTGCCACCAGACCTTCACCAGGTCCCATCTAAGATGACTTTTCTCCCCCGGTCCAGGCGTGCCTACCCTCAAATCCTCACACTTCCTGCTATTATCCTCCAGTTTCTGGGAGGCAGGAGGGAAACACAGCTTGCACTTAGGAAATCAAGGAATAGAGTGAAATGCTTCACCACACCTTAAGCTTTTCCTTTCTTTCCTTGGCCTGCTGGAAAGAAAAAAACCAAACAAAATTGTCTGTATTGACACAGAGAGAGAGAAGAAACATTCATTTAGGAGAAAATCATGTTTCTCTCATTGATTATTGGCTGCCCTTCAGGAGGGAGGGAGGGAGAACAGCAGCCATTAGTGTCTGCCTGTTCCTCATTGACTGTTGCTTGTGTGTTTCGAACGACACACATCATTCTGACCAAGGTCTTCGTACACTTCTTGGACTGAGCAATGAATTATTGAGTGCAAAGCCCTCTATTTATGCACTTCAATGCTGAGAACTTAAATGCAAAACACTAAAGACATTAAACTCTCCAGGTCCCCACAGCGGCTCTCTTCGCGCTACACAAATGAAGGACCCCAATTGCTCTGGCTGTGATTATGGGGTGCACATTTCAGGAAGGAGGAGGGCAGGGTTTAGGGCAGGAATGGATGTTTCCTGGGTGTTTGTACAGCACTTTGCTCAAAGCTGGCTTGAGCCCACCCTGTAGCAGTGGCTCCTGCAGTGCTATGCTCTGAACTGGGGACGTAGCAAGATCCCCCTTGAGACCATTGTGACCAAGTGGCACATAGGAACCAAGAAGCACATTCAGCATAAAAGTGGCTTCCTATCTACAAAGAAATGCTCATTAACACACTTGTTAGGATAAAAATGGAGTGAAAGTGAAGTAAGAAGAACAGTTTAGAGTTGCCAACTGGGGTGGAGGGAGACCCGTCCTCAAACCAGATCCCCCAGCGTGGCTTTGACGTTGTTTCCAACAGCAGACTAACTTCTTGCTTTGTGTTTCCATTTGCAAGGGCTGGAGCAGCTCTGCTCTGGAGCCAGGCTGAGAGAGCTGGGCTGGGGCAGCTGGAGAAGAGAAGGCTCCTGAAGGGGACACCTTAGAGCAGCTCCAGGGCCTAAAGGGGCTCCAGGAAACCTGGAGAGGGGCTTTGGACAAGGGATGGAGGGACAGGACAAGGGGAATGGCTTGAACCTGCCAGAGGGGAGACTGAGATGAGCTCTTGGGCAGAAGCTCTTCCCTGTTGAAAAACAGATATGGGGTATGTATGGGAAGTAACGACTCTGCACAGGGCACTGAGTACTTACTTTATAATGTAATTATTCTGCCATATTATGCAGGTGTCTTTGCTTTTGGCACTACAGAAAACCAGGATCAAACCAGGAGAAAACAAGCTATCCAACGAGACGCCTTCAAACAAGAGATGCTCTCACTGCCGTCCAGAAAGACAAACAACCCAGCTTGTTATTTCTCCTGACTGAGCCATGTTGCTGTCCCCCGAGATAATACATTCTGCTCCATCACACGGCATCCCAGCCATCATGACCAGAAAGAGCCAAGTTAAAGATGTAAAGAGAAGGTTTGGAATATATAGCAGCTCAAACTGCAAAGCACAAGTGCAGGCTACACTTAGACTCATGCTTCTCCTGCATGTAGCACATTGAAAAGCTCCCTGGGTACCACCTAGCCATCTGCAAGCATCCTTCAAGCAACATATCAGCTCCAGCTGAGCATCTCAGATAAGCAGCTTTTCACTCAGGGTATCTGCTACCTTATAAAACCTCGCTTACATCTGCTTAGCCTGACCAAAATCATGTTTCTAGCTAAAGGTTCAGCCCAGCTAGGAGAACAAGTAGGATGCATCATTCCACATCTCTCTGTAGGCTCCCACACGTCTTGCAATGGACATTTCAATTGACACGTGATATGCTTCTCTCTTGCTAACTACACCAAAGCTCCCAGAAAGCATTGGCCTCACCAGCACTAGCCATGCCCTTGTCTGTGATGGTGCACACGAAGAGAGATTGCTGGTTTCCTTTTCCTTCTTCAATTAGGTTGTTCCAGGTCCCATCTCACTGCACTCCAGGGACTTTCTTCCAAAGAGAAACTGCTTTTGGACATTCATCAAGCCATTAAAGACATGAGTGAGCAGCAGGATGCAAAGGACCAGAAGAGAGCAGGCTACTTTTCTCACATGTTGTGGGAGGGAGTCAACAGATGTGAAACACAAGCATGATTTGTAAGGGTTTGGACTGATTAAAGTCCTTTGCAGATATATATCAAACTGATTTCACTTGAAAGAAAAACACTTAGGACAAATTGAAAGAGTCACAACATTGAGGATAAAAAGCCTTTGGTTATTTTATCCTGTTCCATACAGTGTTTAGCTGCCCACTTGGCATTTTCAACCAGTTTCAAAGGCAACCCAGCGCTCAGGATGGATTTGCAATGCTGGAATCAAGCTTGCCTTCTCCTTGGAGCACACCACTAAGTGACCTTGTGTCCTGCTGTGGTGCTGAGGAGGCCATTTGCAGATGATGTTCATTTTCAGATGAGGTTTTCCCTGTTGGAAAACCACAGTTCAAGGAGGGTTGGTAGAAGCACTCACACATCTGGGTTTGAGGCAGGTGACAATCACAAGCAGAGATAAATGAACATCAGTCTGTGTTCACACAAAATGTCTCATCTCTTCCTTGGCCAAATGGACAGAGTGGGTGATATCTGGGTAGGAAATGAGACAAATGTCCCACTGAAAAGGCCTCCACTTTCTAGATGCAAGAAGCCCACCTTCCATTACTATTCCTCTAGACCATGAAGTGATTGCCTGTGCTCAGATGCACTGCAGTTCCTACCAGGCAATCAGAGACCTAACATTTAGCAGCAACAGCAATTTTACAGCAGTACTCTATAGAAGGCATGAACTGTGTAGTCACAACAGTCTTGACCAAGAAGGTAGAGGCAAGAATATGTTTTCAGGCTTGATTAGCAGCAAATGGCACCTAACTCATAGTGATCTTGCTTATATGATCTCTCTGATAAAACTGCTGGGCAGCAATGGACTTTCTTAAGGGTCAGTAGTTGAGCCTGGAAAAGAGAAGGGTCACCAGAGGGTGACCAGGTGTCCAGGGACACCTTAGAGCAGCTCCAGTGCCTAAAGGGGCTCCAGGAGACCTGGAGAGGGGCTTTGGACAAGGGATGTAGGGACAGGACAAGGGGAATGGCTTGAACCTGCCAGAGGGGAGATTGAGATGAGCTCTTGGGCAGAAGCTCTTCCCTGTGAGGGTGCTGAGGCGCTGGCACAGGGTGCCCAGAGAAGCTGTGGCTGCCCCATCCCTGGCAGTGTTCAAGGCCAGGTTGGACACAGGGGCTTGGAGCAACCTGCTCTAGTGGAAGGTGTCCCTGCCCGTGGCAGGGGTTGGAGCTGGAGGAGCTTTAAGGTCCCTTCAACCCAAACCAGGCTGGGATTCTATGACAGCACTGGTGGTAGGCACATCGGACACTGCTGATATGTGTATGCTCATAGATACCTGGAGATAAGCATAAATGCTCTCTTCAGCTGATGCCTGCAGAAGTAAATGCACATGATGGCAAGGTGCAAGGGAACACAGATGTAAACAGGGAAAGACTCCACAATACTCTACAGGACAAGGGCTTGACTCCAGTGGTTGCTGCTTGATGGGGAACAGCCTGGAATCTGCCAGGGCTGATGTTTTCACTTGCTAGTCGAGGACTCCTGGAGAAGCCTGTGCATTAGTGGCTTTATTTCATCTCCCACACTGCACTTCCCTTTCAGCCCCTTCCAGCAGCCCAGACATCAACTTTCCCACCATGACTTGCCCATCATTATTGCTAGGAAATAGCTGTGTGACTGTATACATCTGGCTATAGCTCCAGCTGCCACTAAGTTTATTGTGCTTAGGCTTAAGAACACTTTAAAAGGGCTTATAGCCCACCACCCATCCATTTGCTTGTCTACTTCTGACAACTGAGATTTCCATTTGAGACTTCTCTAGTTATCCTGAATCAAGCAGAAAACCCCTACTTCTGCCCCTTAGTAGCTTGCTCCTGGTTCTTGCCTACACTTAGTGATACTGACTCAACAAGGAAGCTTTAGTGTGTTACGAGAGCAGACTTTGGTCACTGGAATCTTTAGCCTGTGTCTGACACATGGCTTTTGGGGGCAGAGGATTTCATCTGTTGTGTCTGAGACCGTTGCCCTAAATACTTCCTCCTCCTCTCGATTTTCCCAGACGTTGTATGATCCCAGAGGGCACTTCACATTCCCTCCAACTTCACTGCAGCAGAGTCGGAGACTCACGTTGCCTCTTCCAGCGCCTAATAAAGCCTCATGAGAACAACAGCTTTTTGTCTGTGGTTACTTTCTATATCTGAAGGATACTCCTGAACTTTAGCCTGACTTTTGTTTTTGGCTCCTCTCCTAGGACTTTGATCCAAGAAACCCTCTCAGCATGTTCCACTTGCTCAGCTGGGGAATTCAGCACTGCGGTATCTTGCCTTGCAGCTTATTTTTAGGGATGATCAAATCAAGACAGATAAAATAAGAAACGGGCTGAATCTTTGCTAGAGCTGACTGCAAAATGCTGTGATTTACCAGCACTTGGTCTCCTGGCCAGAGTGGAATTGCTGAGCCAAGAAAGATGAATACATATTCCTGATGGACCTCAATCAGAGTGGGGCCTTGAACTCAGCAGCCCTCAAACCATGAGGCTCTCTCCCTGGTATCTTGCTTCCTGGGTATCAGATATGTCCTGCTTACGAGCTAGAGAATTCCCTGCAGCCTGTGGCCTGTCAAGAGGGTGTGCAACAGCTCTGAATGGGAAGCTGGAGTGAAGAACAGCAGCCAGGTGATGCGTGTGCTGATGCACAAAGATGGTGTGATACAATAGGCAGCCCAACACTCTGGTCCAAATAAGCACTGGGATCACATTCTTGGTCAGTGGTGCTGGGTTGAGGCACAGTTTCTCACTGATGTGATCCCTTCCCATTATAACAGACAATACAACCTACTGGCCCAACAAGCCATGGGCAAGCCTTCCTTCATTAGCTTGCCATCCATAAGTTTTCCTGGCCAGCAAGAGCACACCTTCATGTAGAAGCAACTGAAGAGACCAAAGATGCATCACCAGACTTTGTCAGCTCAGTTGTGCTGCCTACCAGCACCCAGCAAGCAACCCAGTTAGCTCTAGGACAAAAAGATGAGATCACCACAGGTATTTGCATGGCAAAATACACAGATTAAACCCAGATTTCATGTCAAAGTTGAGGACACATCGTGTGAAGGACACCCTAACCAACCATGGCCAGCAAGACCGGTGAGGCACTGTCTTGTTTCACTTCAGCCCTTTAATAAATGACTATTAGCTCTTTAACAGATGCAGCTGGGCTGCCTAACCACAGCACTCATCCTCTAGCACTTCACTGGAAAGCAAAGGAGAGCAGAAACCAGTGAGACATACCTCTCCACGTCAGATGCCAAGACTTCAGAAAGATGGTTTGGGGAAAATTCCAGAGCACAGCACAGTAGGAATGGGAAGGATGAAACCAGATTTTAGGCACTGATGTGAGGAAACAACCTTTGCTTTTCACTGGTCAGTATTGCCTGGGGAAAGAAAAGGTAAAGGAAATAAAGCCCCAGCACTGAAGGACAGAGCAGCTCGTCCCAACTAGTCCCTTAAATTCCCTTTTTAAGAAGGGAATTTTCTCCCCTTTTTTTGGTCAGGTTGACTATTGCCAACAGGATTTGAGCTTATTCTGTGCTTGCTGACCTACCGCATTCAGCCTACTTACACTAATTAAACTTTAATTAAGTTTATTAGGTGTTCATCTACCATCCGAAGTAAGTCAAAGGCTTTGCAAAGTGTTGGCTGAGGTCTTAGCGTGACTGGACAGTTTGGGTTTATCTAATTTTATTTATATATTTATATAAAAAGGGCTTTAAAAGCGTAGGTCACTTCTCACCTACTCCTTCTAACCTTGCCTAAAACCACAGCAAGCACTTGGTCTCCAGTTTTGTTTCAAACCAGCCTTACAAGGAGCAGCATTTCTTTGCTCGCTGTTACTCTTGATGTAAGAGAGACCTCAAGAGACTGACCTGTGGTTTAGGATGCTTGCATGAGGGACCTCAGGTCTCTCCTCCCTGGCTCCCAGGCATGTCTTGTTGCATTTCTCCCTATGGAAAAGCAGGGAAAGGACTCTTCTTCAGTTCCACCCTGCCAGTGCAGAGCGAAGCCTCTGCTTTTCGCATGGGCTGTTGTTTTCCAGGCAGCCTTACACTCTGCTCAAGTAACTCAAGCCAAGTTTCCTGACAAGTCAGTCATTTCCCCATCTCTGCCTCCAAAACAAATCCCTTTGTGTGCCAGGAAATGTGCTGCCACCGCCAGCTTCTGAGCTGAAGGAGGCAGTATCAGAAGCTTCAGATGGCACCTGGAACAAGTATCTCCCATCCACCCTTCACAAGCTACTGATGAATTAACCAGTGGTCACAAAGATCCCATTACAAAGAAAGATCCTGGTTGAAAAGCATTGTTTTTAGCTGGGAAAGGGAAAGCAAGCTGTGTGTATATACCTCGAGGGATCAGCACATCTGTTTTTTTGCATCCATGATTGTCCTCTTAACTAGTTCACTCCATTCTCACCTTTAGCAACATTGGTCAGCCTTTTATCCCGGGAAAGCACTGATTTTAGACCTATTGCTCTAAAACTCCCATGGGAGCTGGCCCGGCACATCAAGGGAACACAGACTGAGCCCAGCACAACCCATCTTCATTTCCCCACAGCATCCTCAAAGCAGGGTACCGGGCACAGCGTTTGCCTCCAGGTTTTCAACCCAAGGACATCTGCAGGTCCTCTGCCTTGCTGAGTCACCTAATGGCACCAGTGCTGCACCTGCAGTGCAAGAGAGATTCTGCTTGTGTTGGCACTGGGTCTCCTCACTCCTTCAGGCTATGGGCATGCCACCAGGGTTGGTGCTGTCCCCAGCCAGCTCAAAAAGCTCCGTTGTTAGATCCCCACCTCTATACAAACCCTTTACGAGCACAGCCCATGAGCTCACCCAGAAGCAGTTAACAAAACCCAGTTCATTTTGCTATCAGCCCTGTATCTTCTGCTCTTTGCCCTGTAGATGCTGTGCCTGCTTCCTGCTTGACCGGTCATTGATAAGGCTGAACTGATGGTTGGATGGGGCTGTTGAGGCACTGGAATAGGTTGCCCAAGGAAGTTGTGAATGCTCCAACCCTGGAGGAGTTTAAGGCCAGGCTGGACAGAGCCTTGGGCAACATAGTTTAGTGTGTGGTGTCCCTGCTCATGGCAGGGGGGTTGGAACTAGATGATCTTAAGGTCCTTTCCAACCCTAACTATTCTATGATTCTATGGACATCCTACATCCAGCAGTGCTGGCTCAGGCCTTGCTTTGGGTGGTGTCTTCTTTGTGCAGGCAGCCACAGAGCTGAATAACAACCCAAAAATGCTCCGAAAGAAGCCAAAGGGCAGGAGCATGCAACATTCAGTCCCATCACCCTGCACCAATTAGCGAATCACTCGACCTAGCATCACAATGCACTGAGTTTTGCCAGGAGATATGGAAAAACTTCCCCACCACACAAAAACATGGCTCCAATAGGGACGAAAAATCATCGAGGTTTTCAAATAGAACAAAATAGCTTTTAAAACAAGACATCTTCTCCTTTTGGATCAAGCTTTCCAGACATGCTATGATAAGCACAGCAGAAGAAATTATGCAGATAAAGTTCTGCATAAGAAAATGTCTTTTTCTGTTGTTGTTGGGTTGGGTTTTTTTTTTAAACAAGCACCAACTTAAAGAAGGAGATTTTGGAATAGTCTATTTTGGCAACAAACCTTTGAGCTCAGTGCTTGGCAGCCGCCGGATATTGAGCTTTGAAAACTTGTTCAGAGCTTTGGATTTTGCTGCTGCTTTTTTCCCCCCTCTTTTTAAATGCACATTGGCAGTGGGAGGGAGGAGGTTTTGAGTAAAAAACAACCCACAACAACTCACCAGCAGTGAATTTGCAGTGATTTCTAAGGAAAAAGATATGTAAATCTGAGGCCTGAGCATGAATTCCCAGGAGGACCACGTGTAGCTGCAGGAGCTTGTTTCCCCCTCAACAGATACCTCTCAGCTTGCAGCGAAGGGCATTCAAATGGGTGTTAGAGACCCACAAAAGCAACATCTCATTGGTTTCCTCTTCCCTTCACCTCCTCCATCACCTTCCCCATGCCACAGTGCTGGTCCCAGCGCACACTCCTCCTGCAACACTCCCCAACCCCCTGGAACACCGTTTCCTTTGCAGCAGAGATGAATGAGTCAGGGCCTCTTCTGGCTGCGGGATAATTGGGCAGAGAGTGACTCCAATCTTAAAGTAGAAATACAGCTTTGTAAAGAGAGCGGGGATGAGATTTATCACCAAGCAGGAACAGGGAAGTCATTGTTTCAAACAATAAGCACCCATTTATTTCATTTCTCAAGTCTGTCAGAAGGAGAACGCTCACGGTGAGTGTTCTGTGGCACAAACATGATTTCCTAATGAGCCATTCCATACGTCAGCTAAGCCGAGCAATGGAAGCGCTCTGTGCAGGAATGAAACGGGTGCAGAAAGAAAGGTGCCCCCGGCACACCTCCCGGTGGTCTTTTGTCTGGAATGTAGAGAATGGGGTAAAACAATCCCTTTGGGCCTTTCAAAACAAACCCAAAGAGCTCCCATCCTCATCTCCAAAAAGATCTACCTCAAGTATTAGACAAATTCGCTCCCAGAATCAAGAAGCGCATTCCAAACGACTGCAGCTAAACCTCAGATGTCATCACATGGAAACATCCAACTCGGAAGCATCAGCTCACCACAAGCACGGGTATAACAAATACATCCGTGTTAGAGAGGTCTCTTTTTAGCCCTGGCTGAGCCCTAGGCAAGAAGAACAAGCAAGCAGTGCAAATCAGAGGGAATACCAAGTACATGCAGCGAGATAGGCTGATCTACCCCGGTGTATCTGGTGTTTCTTCCCAGCAGATCCATCAGGGTTTCTATACTGCAGGTCCTTATGGAGTGGGAGGAGAAATCTCGGCCTCTACCTGCGAGGTAAGCGCTCCCCCTTGCTTATTCCCTTCATACTGACATTGATTTGCAGCCTTTCGTGGAATATGTGCTATAAATACATATGCCAGCATCCAAAATAGCCTTGCAGGGTTGCACAGTAAACAGTGCTGCTCCCTGATGTTTCCTGCATCTATTTCTGTAGCTCTGCAGAACCTGCAGCAAGCCCTGTTTTCTGGGATGCTCTCACCCAGCAAGCCCTCACTTTTCAGCTGACAGAGGACAAGAAGGGGTTTGGTTCCAAGCCCATTTCCTCTATTGCATGGGAAGAAAGCAGAGAGGTAACTAGAGAAACAGAACGTTTGGCAAATGTGTATTGAACTTCTCACAACAAGCCCATTAGTCAGGGCCCATCTCTATGGCAACCAAACAGCACAAAACCAAGGCATTAACACCTAAATTTATTAGTTTGCAAGTGCTTAGCTATTATAATTCCAGGGGTATATTCCCCTCCCTACCCCTCCCCCTCTTCTTTTTGGTTCCTAATGAAGTCAACTCGATTCTAGTTCAAATGCCAACACAAACACAGGCACACGAGTCACAGGCAGCAGAACTGAAGCTTTCATATTTTCAGTCACAGCTTGAAAACTACATCGAAAGAAGAAAACAACCCAAAAGGCTGTGGATGGGGAGTTCCCCAGTTTCCTTATGGAACTGTTAAAGGTTTGCAAATCATAGGTACAGGGGGAGAGATAGGAAGATCTTCGTTAGGTGGAGGAATTGGGAATACATACTGCTTCTTCCCAGGTAATTTCCAAGTGCTTTGCCTTTCTTTTCTAAGGCCATTACAAGCAGCTCCCTAAGTAAATGGAACACAATCTCCACTGTGCCACAAGGCTCCAGGTGCTGGGGCAAGAGTGTTGCTATTTGGATATATTCACTCCAGAAATAAGCAAGAGGAAAGGGGACAAAGATGCTGGGAAGTAGAGAGTGAGTGCAGCATGATGGAGTTTGGCAGCTAAGCTGATGAGTTCAGATGGTTATGGAGATCCAAATATGCCTGAGGGTCCTGATTGAATTCCAATGGCCTCAAGAGCAGACCAACAAAGACGGCTTGTAGAAGACAATAAGGTTTTTGGTCTACACCTTTGCAAGCCAAAAGTGAGGCAGGAAAATGAAGGATGTGTTTGAAGCTGTGCTGGCCATTCATGGGGCCAACAACACTCTTCATGTTTAATTAAGTGTTCACCAAACTTATCTTTTTCATCCTCACTTCAGGATTTAGAATAACTTTGATTAGGAATAAGGATCTGGCTTTCTTGGGGTGGATAATCTTAAAGAGTCTAGTCCAGGGCACTGTCACAGACAGGAAATGGGAGCAGACAGCTTGGCAACCTGATGCTGTCCAGCAATGTCTATGATGTCCAGATGTGCAACAGGCCTCATTGCTGGGACAGAACAGTCCTCCCAGCCACAGCCCTGCAGATAAGGCAAAGCCTTCAGTGGCATGTGGCACTGAGCCTTGCCTCAGGATCAAACAGGCTTTATAAATACGTGGTTACCATTTCTGGAATCAGAGCAAAGTAAATATGTGGTTAGTGATAAGACTTAAGCAGAAATGGATCTTGGAGATTGGGAAGGACTGCAGGCGACGGATCAGGCTCCTCAGGGCTCCATGTGTGCTAATAAAGATTGATAACACAAACCCCTCTGTTACTGCAGAGGGAAGGGTAGAGAGAACAGCAGCTCTGAAGCCAACCGCAACTACTCTGACACCAGCAGGTTGAAGATGTCAAACAACTGCCCCAAACTCCAATGTGTGTATGTGAGGGGTGATCAATTACCCCTGAGGAGCCACTTCACTCCATACACCAGACTCATCAGGTTAGGAAGTGATTTTCCAGACCGTTTGGAACGTTCCCCCTTCCATCATGTGCTGTTCCCAGATGAAAAGCACCTTGAGTTGGGGTACCCAGTGCCTAAAGGGGCTCCAGGAAACCTGGAGAGGGGCTTTGGACAAGGCCTGTAGGGACAGGACAAGGGGGAAAGGCTTTGGAAAGTAAGATTAAACCACTGTCACAGGCATGATTTCCCACAGTGGATATAAAATGCCAGATCTGCCCGATCAAAGCCAGAGCAGATGGGCCATAGATTTCCTCAAGGTTTTTCAGCTCTGCAAGTGAAAAGGGACTGACTTCCCTTCAGAGAACCATGCACAGGCCATATAACACAACACTGCTGCTCAGCACTGGCAGGAAATGGAGTACAGGGGACAGATTAAACAATAAAGCACCAAACCCACCTTCTCCTCCAGCATCCCTCGGTCAGCAGAGCACTTCTGAACTTCACCAGTGAAACCCACAGCTAGATTTAGCCCATAACTGTACAGAAGGTCTAATGGCAAATTGCTTGTCATTCCACTTTGGGTATGTGATCGGAAAATATTTAACAGGAGGGTTGCAATCTATTAACCACACTCCCATTAGCAGTGGAACAAGCCATTACCAAGATCCCTCCATGCTCAGGCAGCACCTCCTCCTAAAAGGACGCTGCCAAAGCTTTAAGCTGACCAGGGCTCCAGTCTACAGGCCCTTCACATTGACATTAGCAGCATTTAACAGGTTGAAGCACATTAACAGGTTGAAAACACTAACAATTTGCTTCTGAAATCAGGTCACTGAGGATCCTGCAAGTTCCTAACTAGCTGGCTCGCTATCAGCTCAAAGACATTGCAAGAACATTAGCACTGGTGCCAAAAATATCCAGCGTTGTCCCTAAGGCAAAACAGCAGCAGGAGAAGGAGGCTGAGGATAAAATGTCACTGAATAGGCAGCAATGAGCTGTTGAGATCTTGTTTGTTGGGATATGGCCACTGCCAGGAAGAATAAACCAGCACTGGCTAGGAGGGGATGTGCCTCAATGGCAGCACAAGGGATGCGCCTTTGGGAAATCACTGCTTTGCAAGTCCCTGCGGACCTCCAAGAGCAGGTTCAAAAGCCCAACAAAAGAGCTTGCAGGGTGGTTTTCCTGCTGCAGACAGGACAACATGGGCAGCCACAGTCACCTCATCCCACTCTAGCCAGAGCTGTCATAGAATCATCAAACAGTTTGGGTTGGAAGGGACCTTAAAGCTCATCCAGTTCCATAAGAGATCATCTAAGCACCCAGCAGCAAAGCCAGCTTGAAATAAAGCTTCAGCATGTCCTACAGAAGATGCAGTTCCCCCAGAACAAAACGGCAACATCATGACTACTTCACCAACGTTTTTCCTCTCTTCCCATCTCCAGTGTCTCCTCACAGGCTTTTCAAAAGGAAAAACTTCTACTTCTCAGCAGTGAAATAACTGCTAGAAACCAAAATTCAGCAATTAGAACAAAATTCACAGCAACAGAAATTCAACCCGAGGAAACCTCGCATTAAGAGATCTCACAAGGTTCTTTCATGGCTTTCCTAATCTGTCTTTTGGGGTTTATTTTCTAAGTTAAGCATCTAGAAGCCTCCATTCCAAATCCTGGTGCTTTTCCCCCCCCCAGAGTCCTCCTGGGCTGGTGTATCACTGGGTGCTTTGCTCCATGTGAAGACAGGCCAGCTCTGACTGCTCCTCTCAAACACAACAACCTTTTGTACTCCTCATTGTCCTAAGGGGGAGGAGAAGACACATTGGAGTAGATGCAGATGATGGGTACTAGCTTCTGGTTATTAAAACCCTCACTCCACATCTGCATACACATAGAAGCAGATTGTGTAATAGCACTGGAAAACCATGCAGGCCCTCTGGAGACAATGCCATCTTGAATGCATTAGCTGTGCTATGAATGAACAAAAGCCAATCCTTCCTTCCCCCCCCTCCATGTGCTGAAGGCAGAGGAGACACACACATAACAGCACAGGGGTGGAGCACAACCCCACAGATGCCGCTGCATCCCCAGTGTGCCCCGCTCAGTGGAGCATCACACACACCAAGAGGTGCCCGAATCCAGACGTGGTGCATGAGCATGTTTATGGTAGTGCTGTGCATGCGTGTTCCCAGCAGGAAGGGATGTAAACGGGGCCCAGCCCTCCATCCTCCAGCATGTGCCAACACCGTTCCGCTCACACTAGGTCGCAGCTCTTGGCAGAGAGCTCCAAGCTGCCTCTCCCCTCTCCTGTCCCCCATGAAAACAGCCACCTGCCATTTGCCTGGCCCGTTCCTCTTCTGCCTGCCAAAAATCAGCAACATGCCCCAGAATATAATTGGAAACAGTGCGCTGCGCTGCAGGGGGCCTGTTTCTGGTGCACAGAAGAGGTTTGAAGACAAGCCAATTTCATTTCTAGATTCCCCGGGCTGCATATAGCTGCTTAGCAGGGAGGTAAAAAAAAGCCACTTTTATCAGGCCAATTCCTATTAGTAGATTCAGATCCTCTAACGAGCCGTGCTGGAGGAATCAGTGAGTTGTCATTGCAAGCAGATTTAGGGCATTGTTTCTTGGAATTGGAGTCGTGTGGGAGGTCAGAAGTTAGAGGCCAGCATTCCCAAACTTCGGAGGCGAGTGTGCACGGCGGAGCTGGGGGTGGCAGAAGGCTGATATTAACCCTGGGAAGCAAACTGGCCCATTCCTCCCCTTCCCCAGCAGGTCTTGCGCAAGTCATCGAATCAATGAGGTTGGAAAAGACCTTTAAGAACATCGAGTCCCCAGAGCATCCTTGCAGAAGGCGTGTGGAGATGAGTCTGGGGCTCTGATTGCAGCAGCCGTAACTTCAACTCCAGTTTAAATTCCTTTAGGGAAACAGCTTTGAGAAGTGGCGTGAGCTGGAGGGAGGGTTCCCACATCTCCTGCGCTGCAGAACCGAACAACCACCAAGGCTCCCATGTCCACAGAGCATGGCTGGCCCTGCAAAGCTCACAGTTACCTCCTTTTTGCAGAAGAGGGGCAGAACAGGAGATATGGAGAAGAGAAGCTGCGTGGAGACCTCAGAGCAGCTTCAGTGTCTGAAGGGGGCTGCAAGGATGCTGGAGAGGGACCTTCATCAGGGACTGGAGTGATAGGACAAGGGGTGATGGGTTCAAACTGAAACAGGGGAAGTTCAGGTTGGATCTAAGGCAGAAGCTCTTCACTGTGAGTGTGCTGAGGTGCTGACACAGGGTGCCCAGAGAAGCTGTGGCTGCCCCATCCCTGGCAGTGTTCAAGGCCAGGTTGGACACAGGGGCTTGGAGCAACCTGCTCTAGTGGAAGGTGTCCCTGCCCGTGGCAGGGGGTGGAACTGGAGGAGCTTTAAGGTCTTTTCCAGCCCAAACCATTCTATGTAAATAAGACTATATTTAGAGGCAAGACTCAGATACCTAAACCCCTTTATGGATCTGACCTGTGGAACTGTGAGCTGCCTCAAGTTCAGCCTCAGAAGGGAAGTGCGAGAGGGAGCCCTGAGGGAACCCCAGATTCTTCCTTATCGGGCTGATTACCGAGTAGACTTCACTAGATGAGGGAATGAAGAACATAAGGCAGTTAGTTGAGTCTAACTGCTGTGAAATCCTTCAGTGTTAGAGGTTTTTCTATAGCAAGCATGCTACGAAATAATAGGAAGATGACCCTGTGTTTCCAAAAAAAAGAATCCCAAAAGTCATCACAAAATCCACAGCTGCTCCACATTTGCAATAAGCTGTTTAAAACAAAATAGACCAATCCAGTTGCTCCAAGAAATACACATTAAGCACTGGCAGCTTGCTTCCCTCTTTCCTCTATCCCTGAGAACTTAAGCTGAAAGGAGGGGGAAACCTTGAAGCCATATATGCATGAAAAAGCCCCGAGAACAATAGCTGCTCTCCAATTGACTCCAAAGCTGTTATTAAACTCGAGGTTCCCGTGCTAGCAGAGCACAGCTTGAGCAGCATGCTCTGTATTCACCACCACCAGCACCAGGCTCTGGTAATGCAAGCAAGTCAGATTTCCACCTACAAATTCCTGGAAGTTTATAGGCTAAAGAGCAACATGCCAATATCTCGGTATGAGCAGGCTCAGCTGGGTAGCATTATGAAAAGCTCCCCTGCTAGAGCAAAACATCAACAGACTAATCCTCAGAGCAGAATGGGCAGGCTCTTACTTGGAGCCAAATGTCACCATTGTGTTTTAAATTGAGCTTTTCCCAGTGGGCTTCAGAATGAGGTGCAGGCAATATGGAGCAGCAAGAGGATGTATTTCGTACGAGCTCTCCTCAAACCCTCAACTTTAAGTGATGAAAAAACACAGGGTGGGATAAGCAAGCATCCAGAAGCTCTTTAACCCACTGTAATCATCCCCCTGAAGCCATTCCACACTGTGGCAGCATCGTGCACACCATCTGAACATACTCTGCATGGGCTGGAAGAAGGCAGTAGATGGTTCAGCGTTCCACCAGTACCGTAGGAAACAACAGGCTCCTTCAATGAGCTATGAGAAGATGCAACATGATGCGAAAGATAATCAGAGACCAGTCACTGCAACATGGGTCAAGCCAGAGCATGAAAACAACTGAGACCTGATTGCAGGCATTAGAAGGGAAGAAGGAATGGAAGCCTAAGAAGGAAACCTAAGAGAAACAGAGCCCACTTAAAAGCAGCAACTCATCACTGTAAATCCATCTGTGTGGGGTTTTGTGGCTTGGTTGGTTCTTTGTTTCCCTTGAGGTGTGTTGTCTGTCAGTGGATGGGGATGGGAAAACCCCAGCAGCAAGCCAAGGTGGGACATGGTCTGCATGTGACCTGGACAACACGTCAGTGGTGCCATTCAGTTCCCACTGCTCTCACTGTCATCAGGCTGGGACCTCCTAGGGCCAGTTTTCTGTTTCCTCAAAGTCATTGTTAAAATGAAACTCAGGAATGAAATTCCTGCTCCACTGAAGATCAGAGGGGTTTTTCATCCTTGGCAAGAAGGATTCATTGCACATTCAGGTGCAAACTGGTGTCAAGCCCGGTTCATCCAGGTTGTGTTCCTGGAAAGTTCCAGCCAAGACTTTCAGCCAGATGAGTTTGTAAAATGTCTCTCTGTGGCTACAGGGGAGCACAGGAGATTTCCCAGAGAGTTCCAGATGGGAGGAAGCATCCAGCTGCATCACTGACCACAGCAGAATTGATGCTAATGCAGGTACATGGGAAAGCCTCACTTGTGTACTTTCCAACCTGGGCTCAGTAGGGTGTTTGTACTGGTAAGCTGAGAAATGCATGCTTGGTACCTGCAACTCATCTGCTGTTTGCAATAGGCAAGTGGAAGCAGTTGAGATTTAAAATGAGAATAAAACCAT
>NW_009926106.1:39355-54456 GCF_000696875.1 Nestor notabilis | reverse complement strand
CATTCCTGCACAATGACGGAGGGGAGGTCTCCCCTCCTCCTGCTCTGTGGGTTCTTTCCAAGCCAGAGATGCAGCCAGCTGTTTGGAAACAGGCTGCTGACAACACTGCTGGGTAAGATAGAGGGTATTATGAGTCAGTTCACAAGTTAAGAGAGATTGGGTAGGAGGTGCTGATCTGAGTCCAGCTCTTTCTCCCCTCTTGCAGGACAAGGAAACTGAACCTTCCAGATCTTCCATGGGGACACCAGAAGCAAAGCAGCCAAAGAGATGCAATTTTTGCTCCAACACCCTGCTCGCATCAAACACTTGCACGTGATGTACACTTGATTGTCAAACACACCCAGAAAACTAACCTGTGTTGGTGGTAAAGAGGTCATGAGAGACCTGAGCTGCCCGAAGCCAAGGTGTGGGTAAGTAATTCATCTAAGAGCTCTGATAGACCACAGACATGAAAACTGGAAGTGCTGCTTGGGTTGAATCAAACCCAAATCTGAAGTGGCAAACGCAACATAAAATCATAGAATGGTTTGGGTTGGAAAGAACCTTAAGACCACCCAGTTCCAACCCCCTGCCATGGGCAAGGACGCCTCACACAAGACCATCCAAAGAGAGCTTCAGGAGAACTCCTGGGCACTACAAGGAGTTGATGTCAAGCTAGACAGGGGGAAATGCAAGAGAGCAGAGTGGAAGATGCAGACAAAGATCCCTCAGTGGCTTTTAAAAGAACTAAATTAAGGTCCTTCCATAAAGGGAGGAGATGGTAGAAAACAAAGTGTGAAAGAAATAAGTGGTCTTCGCAATGGTGACCAACCAAAGTGCTACCAGGATGTTGTTCTTCAACATGCACAGGAGAAGGGTGGAGAACACATGAACAGAAGGAGAATGAAGAGAGAACAAAACCAGCTATGAAGGGAGACAAAAGCTGGCCATTATTCCATACAGTCCAAGGCCTAAGGGACCTGCAGCACCAGGATCAGGGAATGGGTTTAACACTGCAAAAGGAACCATCTTTTTCTCTCAGCACAGTTAAACAGCAGAACTCATTGTCACCAGACTTCATGGGAGTCAAGAACATAAGAGGGCTCAATAAGAATTAGACCCATTGAAGACAAGAGATCTAACAATGCCTATTAAACACTGGGATCTGATGGAAACTTCCAAGCCTGGACATCCCCCAAAAGAGTAATGCTGGAAGCTGAACTGGAAGCTCAGGGGTGCAGCAGTCTTAGGTGTGCTTCCCGTATATAGGGCTTCAGATGCTGGCTTGAGTGGCCTTGATAGGACCACACACGCTAGTGATGTATCCAACAGGCTGATTAGCTCTGCAGCAACCAAGTCCATCTCTTCAGTTTGAAACCTCTTCCAAATGTGCCTTTATTATTGAGGGAAATTGGTGGAAAGATAATGTCAGTCTCTCTACTGAGACCAGAAGCAGGGATTGAGCTTGGTATCAACTAAAAAGCCCAAAGGTTCCTCCTTGCTAGGTATAGAAACAGAAGCTGAGAGTTATGGCACTCCTGTCCAGCCTCCATTGGAGAGAAGAGCTGTGGGTGGCAGGGGCAGCAGGTACTATTTATTCAGGTGGGTTTTGATTCAGAATCTGGACAAGCATGCGTTGGGTTTGCATGCAGCTCTCCTCTTGCTCCCACTGCTCTCACATTGCTCCAGCTGAGCTCTAACATCAGGAGAGGACTGCGCAGCACCTAGCACAGCCAAGTCCTGATCAGGAGGACCTTCAGCTTGCAGTTAGTCATACCTGTTCAGGAGATCCTAGAGTAGGTTAAGACTTCTACTGATGGAGAGGACGATATGAAGAAGGTCAGAGAAATCACCCTTTGCTGAATGCTCCAAGCGCTTAACCTTAGCTCCAAACCAAAGACCCCAGGCCCTCTCCTTCCAACAAGAGCATTCCACAAAAGCTTGTTCCACAGGAAGCTCTGCCAGGCTTTCTGCTGTATTTCCTACAGCCAGGCCCTTGCTTTCTCCACCAAGGAACACTTTGTTCAAAGACAGCTAATGACCCATTTACATTTGCCTATAAAACGACACTGGGTTATTTCTCTGCTCTTCTTCCTACCACTTGGCTGCCTCTGGCCCGCAGAGCTTGTCAGGGCTAATTGCATTGGCTTGCTCATTGAGGGATTTTTTCCCTCTTTGCATGTGTTTTCTGTTCTGAGCATAGCACGGTTTCAACAGGTTTTTGATGCTGCTGTTGTTGTTGTTGCTCTTGACAAGAGCTGCTGTTATGAAACGCATCCTAATGGTCCTGCCAAGGCCCCAGCTCTATTTGACGTAGGAGCAAATTGAGACCATTTGGTACTTGGGGCACTGGACATCTTATTCAATCTGCAAGGGAGCTGGGAAAAGGCCTGAGTTTCTCCTCCCTCCCCTTCCCTTTCAATACACTCATTTGTTCCTGCAGAAACAGCCTGTTTCTTTTCCAGTCTTCCCTTTTCCCTAATTTTATCCATATGCAGTCCAAGATGGACATGGAAAAATCACCTGCCCGTTACTCTCAGCAGATGCCTGCCATCAGTTAGGTCAATAAACCAGCCTTAGGGGACACAAGCTGTCCCTTGCACCCTTTTGCCAGGGGCAGAGCTACTCCGATGGCAGTGAAACCAGAGCAACCCAGGGCCAAGCCTTAGAGCCAACACAGAGTAGAGACCCGCAGCTGATGATGGAGCCAAGCTCTGTGGGAGAGCACCCTCTCTTCCAGCACACTGGGGGATTTGAGGTCTAGGGAAGGAGACTGTGGATCCCCTACCAAGTGAGACCTTCTGCCCCGTGGAGAGAGTGCCTCAGCCCTGAGGGGGGCCCATGTCAAGATCACAGCCGTTGCGTGAGGTCTGGACAATAGTTTATCTTCCCCACTCTGCTCCCCATCGTAGCAGCTCGTTTATCAGGGAATAGTGCCAGCAAGAGGAGGTGGTGGGAGATCTGGACCACAGCTGTGCTCCCAGCAGCCCTCCACTCAGACAGGACTTACAGCATCCCAACACCAGCTTGGCTGGATGGAGGCGACGTGGGACCAATCTGCATCTTGCATCCAGGCAGATGAGCTCAGAGATTTATCACTCGGGTCAAGTTTCCCCCCCTAGAAAAGATAAAAGGGGTGCTCTGAGTGAAGAGCAGCACCAGCTCAGGTGAGGCAGATGACTACACAAGCCACCCCACGAGCTGCAGAAGGTGACAGGTCAAGCAATGTAGCCTCCTTGTTACCCTGGCACAAGAGATGGGAGCAAAGCCCCCCCTCTATGGCCTGCCCAGGGGAAGCATTTAGGGCATTGGCTGCCCCAGAAGAGATGCTGTTCCCTGTTGGACTTCCTACCAGACAGCTTGGACTACAATGGCTTTGTCCAGGCTTCAGAGGTATAGAGCTCTGGGATGCTATCTGAGACTTGAACACCACGGACTGACCCCAGGAAGCCCTTGCACCCCACCAAGAGTCCAGGCACCATTTTAGTTAATGGGGATGACCTGTTCTATCACACCCTCTGTCCTTCCTAGAAATAAATACCAACCTATTCCAACAGGAGGCTGAACTATTTATCCTGAGGCCTTGGCTTGGCTAAAGCACCAAGCCCACATTCAAGCCCACGCAGGCCATGGGGAGTGGATGTGAGAGCACATTCTGGCAGCACCACCATCACCCCACTCCAGGATGCTCTTCCATGGGCAGAGCCCTTCTAGAAGAGAGCAGTAATTCTATTTTAAACCCTCCGGTTCTATTAAAACCCATTTGCACATATTCAGAAGTCTTGAATACAACTCGCAGCTCTTCCCAAGCCCTTAGATGGTTTTCATCGATTATAAAATAACTGGATAATGCACTAAATGTGGAGAAGATGCCAGCACGAAGGGTTGTAAATGATCTTCATACACATTAATGGAGCTGCTTTTGCCAGGGAGGCTGGGGAAATAAGGAACTACATGGATGTTATATGTTATCCTTTTAACTTAAAGATAAACCCTCTTTCTTACCCCAAACCAGAGAGAAGCTAAAGGGCACAGGCTCGCCCTCAGAGGCTCAGCCAGCCTAAACTAAAAGACCTAAACCTCAGATGAGATCCTCGCTGCAAACATACCCTCTGTCTGGGACAGGACATCCTCCCTGTTATATGTTAAATGAGGCCTTTCTCCCCAAAGCCAGGACAACATCTCCTCCTCTAAACTCTAATGTAATCCCTTACTGAGCTGTTAGAAAGCTTGGTTCTCAGCTACTGCTATCCAGGAGGAAACCAGCTTGTTTCCAGTTGGGCTAACCAAAGGGGCAACTGTGCTGGTAGCCCAGACAGATGGGTACCTTTATGAGTCCATAGGAAAGTGACTACAGGAGCCTTTCCTCCATGTGAGCTGGGGCTATCGCAGCAGACATGATTTTGGGGTGCCGGTGTCATGCTGTGGTTCATCATTCCTACTGATGGGAATCTCTGCTCAACAAACTCTTCCCTGAGGGCCAAGCACACCCCTCTCTTTGTCTGCAAAAAGAAACTCTGAGTGAGACCAAAGGCAACTCCTTACAGGGTGCAAATAAAGCTTTAAAGATAGAGAACAGAAAGAAACATCTAGGTCAGCATCCATCGGGCATCCTTGGCAAGTGCCTCCAGCCACACACAGCTAGGACCATCTGGTGGCAGTGGGCAAGCTGATACATCCCAAAGCAGCTTGTTGTGGCCAGCAGCATGTGACAAAAGCTCTTGTGCTTCTGTAAGAAAGAGCCCTGCAGGTCACAGTGCTGGGGGTAAGCAGTCCTGAAGATACCCTTTGCAAGCAGCCATCGTAGTTCTTACTGCAAAATCATCTCTCCCACCTTAACGTAAGTAGGGACCTAGACCATTGCTCAGCCCAAGTGTCTTCAGATTTGCTGCTGCTTGGTCAGGGAATCCCAAGCCCAGTTGGTGATGAAGGGACCTTAAAGCTCATCCTCACAGGGAAAAGCTTCTGCCCAAGAGCTGATCTCAGTCTCCCCTCTGGCAGGTTCAAGCCATTCCCCTTGTCCTGTCCCTACAGCCCTTGTCCAAAGCCCCTCTCCAGGTTTCCTGTAGGTATTGCAAGAATGTTTTAAGGTCTCCCCTCAAGGAGCCTTCTCTTCCCCATGCTAAGTTGGTCCTTCCAATTCTCCTCACATCCTCTAACACAGCCATTGCCTTGCATGTCTGAAGCCAGCTTTGGCCTCATGGCATGTGACTGCAGAGAGCTAGCTACACCTTGAGTATACAGACCTGCACATAGGTGGCTTTGATGACATACACCCCTTTGCACTTTAGCATGGCTTTTTCAGCTCTGCAATTACAAAGATCCCTCCTATAGCAACTCTCCTGAGGACATGGGGAGCAGGGATTCCCTTCTCTTCATTTCCAGCACATGAATCTTGGGCTTCCTTATTTCAGTCATGGAAGCAGCAAAAGAGCTACATCTATACCCATCATTGCTCTTGGTCATTCCATCTCCTCTCCCTGCACTCTTCCTCTTGCCACCCCTATGTCATTCCACATTTTCCACATTTCTGGGGATTGTTTTTCCCCTCCCAATGCTTTCTAGAGCTTTCCTAATGGCAATACATGCACCCTGACCACCGCTGGTGGTGCAAGGGGCAAGAGGTTATGCTTTGGGTAAGCTTAGCCTCTCAGTGACAGGTTTCTCTCCCTTAATCACAACCAAGTGTATTTAGCAAGGTTTGTGTTTGTAGACTGAACTTCCCCAAAGGCAGTGCACACACCTCCCTCCCCACACACATCAATGCCTTTAGTTAAGAGCTCATTTCCTGGAGCGTGTGCCAGGGCTCTCCCCAAGCAAACACAACATAGACCACGTGGAAAAAGCCCCGTGCTCTGCACTGAGAAAGAAGCTCTTCCTAATAGAAGTCCAGGAATAAGAAGGTGTCAAAGGGAATATTTTCCCCGTTTCTCCTCATTCATTTGCATGTGATACAGCAGAAGTGGGGAGCACCTTCCCAGCTTAAAACCACAGGCTGGCCAGGTAGACCTGGTTTAACAGCATGGTGAGGTCGGCATGCTGAGGATGTGGCAGTGACTGGCTCTGGATGAACTCATCTGGACTTCATCAGACCTTGCCTCCACCCAGCATGATCCACAAAGTCCCTTTTAGCAAGCACAGACTCAGATCTCACACTAGGGCTGGCTACACATTGCCTAATGCAGGCACTGAGCCTTTTCAGATGCTGGGGTTCATCCTTCCTTCTCCTGCAAAATGCCACTTCACCCCGTCAAAGAGAACTAAAGGTTTAGTCAGCAACTAAACCACACTTCTCCTGAGGCAGGAAACCTGGCACATCCACCAGGAGAACCACACAGCTCCTCCACTGAACTCAGTACTGTCTGCTCTTGTCTTTTCCTCATCCTGCTTTCACATGTTGGCGCTACCAAAGCATCCCATCCTGCCACAGCTTGGATCAGCAGGGGAACTGCTCTATCAGGACCTTGGCTCCACAGTCCTCTCCAGGGAACAATTTGGAAGCTGTGTGGTAGGAGAGGCTTTGTGGACATCTTCCTTCACGGGGCTCCTCCTCTTCATCTATCCGTGATCTTGCTTTAACATTTCCCTTTCCTTTTAATTCCCATTGTGCTATCAAGAACACCTCTAACATGTACCAGCCTGGAAAGGAATGTGCTGCAATGGCCATTTTTCTTCTGTTTCACTTTAAATCATTGGTTTTCATCAAGCTCCTAAAATGCAACCAATCCCATAAAGAACAGAGGAAAACTTGAATTCAGACTCCAGTAAGGTTCAATAAACATCCATTAGGTCTCAGACACGTGGACCACATGAAGGGCAACCATAACTTCAGCCTCTCTTTGCTGTATGTCATGCATGAGAAGCCTGGCTTAGTGTAATTGAGTAATGTTCCTTCCAGGCCATGCTGGTTTCCAGTTAAAAGAAAAGCAAGAAAGGGCAAGGGAAGCCCAGGATATCTCTGGTCCCATTATGACGTCCCTATAGTCATCAAACAGCTCTAAACGGATGCGTCAGCACAGGCCAGCTCAAGATGACCCGTACAAGATGAGCTGCTTCAGGCTGTGACAGCCAAAAGAACCAGATCTAATCATGGCCCCTCTTGGCTTTCACACTTACTAACTTGCCTGGGAGCCATCTGGACAGAAGCCATAACCAGAAAAGCAGTTTGCTCAGCCTTAGTCCATGGAAGCCACCAGAAGGGGTTGCTTTGCTGTTGTGTACTGTTAACGTGTCCCCTTCTGGTTTGCTTCCCTTTCTCTCTGGACACAGGAAATGAAGAGGATCTGAGAGGTCAGTTAATAAATTGACTTCTTGTATTAAGTCAGTTTCATCTCTTGGTCTTGCCTCTGCTTCTGCTGTGACAAGGTGCAGATGAGCTGTAGCACCTTGGTTTCTGCCGTTCTCCAGCTCCAATGTCTATGGCAAACCCCTTGTTCCTTATGCTTTCCTGGGGACACTTGTCTTTCCAATCGTACAGCGGTGGACAACGGTGTTCTGAGAGACCCAGTGCTCCCATCAGATCTGCTTTGCCTGCTGTAACACAGCTTGCCATGGTTAGGCACACCGCTGACACACAGCCCTCCACCTCCTGCTTCACAGCACAAGTCTTACTGCAGCAACAAGCCAAAATGGGGTTTCCCAGGACCAACCTGTTGGCTACAGCCATGACTTTGCCCTGCCAGGCTGAAGTTAAACACAAACACAACCGGAGGTTAAGCCAGGCCTTTGAAAGAGTGGGAATCAAATGGACAAGTCTCAGCTGCTCTTATAGCCCTGTTTTTGTGACAGACACTCTGCATTGGTTTCCTGAGTTCACATAACAGCACCCCAAAACGCTGCCCAAGGGTTATTCTGCCCTAAAGGAATCTGCATATCAAAAGGGTCTTAAAAACCTCAGCTCGGGGTTGGAACTGGATGAGCTTTAAGGTCCCTTCCAACCCAAACCAGGCTGGGATTCTGTGAGATGAGACCCAAGTACCTATGAAGAAGCTGGAGGCATCTGCATCATACCCAGGGCACAAGGATTGAGGACACTTGGGGTATCCCCACAACTAGCCCATCTAAGCCTATAGTGAGGTTGGCTTCCCAATAAAAACACCTAGGAAACAACCTACAGCAAAGCAAAATGCAAACCAGCAACCCTATGTAGGCACAACTGGCCTATATGGATCTTGGACAGGAATTCTGCCTGGGGTTTTTAATGCCCTGCTGGTGTCTGTTTGCTTACTGCTGTCTGTATGTCCAGCTTATGGTGCCTGGGCTGCATATAGACCTAGGTGGGGTTGTTGCCATTAAATACCATTCACACTTGCTTTTCCCAGTGGTGCAGTTAAGGATGAATCCTGATGTTTCCCTTTGTACAAAGCAAACAGTTACAGCAGCTTAGAGAAAAGAGGGAAGCAGCAACGCAGAGGGGAGAGGTGCATTCAAGTACTTTAGGAATTAGCACAGGCTGAGATGGAGTCTTTCCCCTGTGACATCTTCAATCCAGACTTGGCATCTTCCCATGTGAAACTCCCAAGAAACCACCCCAGTTTTTTACCTTAATAGCAGGGGTTTTCCACCTTGTCCTATTTGGGTGTGCAGTAACTCTGTATTCGGGACAGGGCAGCATTCCCTGGATTTCAAAGCTCAGCCTGCAGCTGTCTGGAGCTAAGGCAGGAGCAAACTGGCCATGAGCTGCCTTTCACATAGGCCTCAGCAGTGGGGATGCCCTCAGGTGTACCAGGAGCACTGCACAAGGGGTGCCTGATGGAGCTCTCACTGGAGCTCCTCTCTTTGCCCCTTTAACAGCAGCAGTTACCTGGTGAACATCAGCCCAGATGTGTTGCCTGGAGCATGGGGGTGCAGCTCCCCACATGCAGTGATGGTCACTCGCTCCAGCTGACACTGCCTGCTCCTGTTCATCATCCAAGGGCTGTGGACCAAAGCACTTCTCCCCTGCGCAGAGATGGGCCCCAGTATCCAGAGGGTAAATTTCACTCTCATTTCTTTCACTTCAGACGAACATTCCCCTCATTTCCTGTGGAATGCAGCACACGTGGGACTATTTTTAACCTGGTTTATTTTTACTTTAAGTCTTTCCTACATTGCCTCTCACATGGCTGCAAAGAGAGCATCCCCCACCCCACAGGCATAGAGGCGGATGGAAGGGTGCTTTCTCCCTCTGCAGCATAGCAGGGCTGCTGCTAATTACAGTGCAGCATCATTCATCAATTGCTGTTTGCAGGCTTGCTCCCGGGGTTATTCCCACTGGGAGTGCAGTGAGGTTATTCCAGCCAACACCACCCGGCCCCATTGCTAAAGAGACCTCCAGCCAAACACACTCCCATCCTGACACTACCACAATTGGTGCTGACCCTCTCTTCTATCACACAGCACTTGGCCCCAGGAAGGCAATAGGCTGCTGGAGCAAGCTGAAGGGGCTGCAATCACTGCTGAAGCCTGGCCACAAGCCATCAGCAGGGCAAGATCCAAGGCACTGTGTGGGTCCCTCTGGAGCAGGGGCTCCTCTGCCTGTCTCTGCCTTCAAGCAAAGTCAGGCAGGGAAGGAGATGGGGATGACCAGGAGCAGGAAGCAAGGACCTCTGGCCAGGGTGAATGCTATGTGTCCTTGCTCAGGGGATGCTATGGGCTGGGGGATTTGTTTTTGTTTGGATGAGAAACCATGTAAAAAAACAGAAGAAGGGAAAAGAATGAAAGTCAAAAACACAGCTACTATGAAGGAGAAAAAACAACTGCAATAGGTGAAGGTCTGGGTTTCACTCCTTGGGGGAATTAAAACATAGCCCAAGCCTTCGTGGCTTGGGGTTTATTTCACAAAGGGGAATCACTGCTTCCCACCAGCATTTGGATGCTGGAGAGAGACTCTTCATCACGGCCTGGAGCGATAGGACAAGAGGCGATGGGTTTAAACTGAAACAGGGGAAGTTCAGGGGTTGGAACTGGATGAGCTTTGAGGTCCCTTCAACCCAAACCAGGCTGTGGTTCTATGATTCTGTGGTTTCCCAGACCTGCCTCGCCCCCTGCCATCACCTCCCAGAGCATCTTCCCAAGTTCCCGAGGGGAAATCACAGCCTCTCTCCATCCCACCAGCCCTCTGCAGCCTGGATAACAGCGGTGCCACGCTGCCCACAGTGCCAGCCTGCAGCATCTGCTGGCGGGTCCCCTGTTACCATGGCAATGCTGTCAAGGTCCAGATAATGTTTTCCTCCATCCCAAATCCTTATCCCCTCCCTAGCTCAGTACCTGGGCAGCCACAGTGGTGCAGCCAGCCTCGGGAGGCAGCCAGGAAAGGGTTAGGACACTGCTTTGCCATCAGGGCAGCAGTCACATCGCATGAAGTCCTCGCGCAGGGGTAACAGTGTTAGATCCCATGTCACATCAGAGGTAAAGCTGAAATCAGGAAGCAGATACTGATAAATCCTCTGCTGCCTCTTCTCGTTAGACTTAATCACAGGGAAAAACCCAAAAGGCCTGAAACATTTTTGTTAAGTGACAGAGATTTCTTCCCTTAAAGCAAAGCTCATGGTGCAGAGGGGACAGCCACAGGTACAGTGCTGCTGCCACTATGGGTGCTGCTGACGTGCTGGCAGCTCCTCTGCCTGCCCATCCTCTCTGCTCAGAGCCCCCATTACCCATAACCAGGGGCAGCAAGGCCTGCACCACACTTGCATGGGCAGCCCCGCCCTGGGGGCCCAGCACCCACCACCTTGGCAAGCAAAAAGCTGCCAAAGAGCATCTCCCTGGGGCCATGGTCCCTTTTCATCCCTGGTGGCCTCCATCCAGCTTCACCATAGCAACATTTACACATTAGCTATAGGTGCGTCCCCTCACCACAGACAGGGAATAGCACATCTCCGCCTTACCCACCTCCACACTAAACCCCCCAGGTCCCTCAGCCCTTCCTCCTCACACTTGTGCTCCAGGCCCTGCACCAGCTCCATTCCCTTCTCTGGCCCCGCTCCAGCACCTCAATGTCTCTCTTGCAGTGAGGGGCCCAGAACTGACACAGGATTTGAGGTGCAGCCTCACCAGTGCCCAGCGCAGGGGGACAGTCCCTGCCCTGGTCCCTATGCTCCAGGCCCTTCACATGGGGATGCAGCTACAACTGAGAGCATCCTGAGTTAGAGAGCTCAGACAGCTGCAGTGATTCTTTACCCAGGTACTGAACCCCATGGAGATGGAGGCTTGCTCCTGTCTCTCAGCAAGCCCTGTGCTGCTGGCACTTGGGCTTTTTCTCCTTGCCACCCTTGATTTACAAGAGTGGTGCTTTGGCAGCCACGCTGAGGACACTGATTAGCTGATGTTGGGCCATCATTCCAGGAAATGCAATCCATTTATCAAAGTGCTCGCAGTTCCCAGTTCAGGGCAGGTGAAGCACTAATAAATATCGAGCAAAGCAAGTGAATCAGGCTCTGAAGTAGCTGCATAAATAAAAGGCTATTAGAACAGAAAACCTATGAGCAGAGGCTCAGTGCCAACCCTCCTTCTCCAGCAGCAGCTCTGGCCACTGGGACTTTGCATTCCCATTTCACAGGGCAACTCACTGGATGGAACAACACGTCTCTACACGGCAAACTCCAATTTGCAGACACCTCCAACTGAGATGAACTCGCACAACATTGTTTTAGTGGGCAAAAAGCTGCACTGAGTGTCATCCAGGGCTGAATCCCTTATCTTATCCCTTATATAACGTGCCCTTATCTGTCCTCCCAAGCTGGCATCCCGGTGTCCAACACATACCACACGGACATGGAACAGTTGAAAAGCAAAGTGCTGCCTGGCAAAGAATTGTATTGAAACACCCTGCATTTGGAACCTTCAGCCATCCTGGGCTTGTGCCTTTGTGCAGAAGTGGAGCTTCAAGAGATGGGACATAAAAGTGAGCAGAAAACCAAAGAGATCTTTGAAGCTGGGGCAAAAGAGCACCCGATCAAAGGGAGGGAAGCTGGCAGCTCCCTCCCCACACGGACAAAGCCTTTCAGCTCCCCTGGACAAACAATGCAGAAACAAATGAGCCCTGTTTGTTTCCATAGAGGTGAGAAATGCTCCAAACCCTGGCCACAGCTTCTCTTTTGGTGACAGCAAGCAGGGTGCAGGGGCGAGACACAGGGGGCGAAGAGCGACTGCTCCATCCACTCTCCTCCATCCATCATGCCTCAATGAGGGCCTGCCCCACGCATGTCTTTGGCTTCAGGGCTCACCAGGATGATCCCCAGTGGGTACCTGCTGTCCTCCATCCAGCGTGGCAATAGGGAGCTGGCTTGGGGGGTGGGTTTGTGGAGGTGCTGAAGTCAATCGCAACAAGAGATCTAGTCTCTGAAGTGCATGGGATCTACTTTGGCAGGATCCCTGTGGAGGAACAGGTTGCTGCTTTGAGCATCCCTCTGCAGGTGTGACAAGGGAGATGTGATCACGACTGTGACTGCAGGGGTGTCAGAGAGCTGCAAGATCAAAGAGACAAATCCGGGTAAACCAACCAAATCCCCATGGATCGAAGGCATTGAAGAGGTTTTCCCTCGATGCTGCTGAGGGAAGAACTGACAAAACCCACCCTTTACAAGCAGACAACTACACAAACACAGAACAAACTGAGGCCCACACGGGCTCCCAACACTTAAGAGCATAACACTGCGACAGAGAATCATAGGATCCCAGACTGGTTTGGGTTGGCAGGGACCTTAAAGCTCATCCAGTCCCACAGGCAGGGACACCTTCCATCAACCAGGTTGCTCCAAGCCCCATCCAACCTGGTTGCTGCTGGTTTTAGCCCAAACTCTGCCGATATTTACCCACAAAGATGAACTAGACCCAGCTCAGTCCCCATATCTAGGGGGTAGTGACAACGATCTGGCCATAGACTATGAAGGATGCTGACCTTGTGAAAGGGTGGTACGAGCAGGACCGGGATGAAGGGCCCCATCACAGTGCTCTGGTTTGCCCCTCAGCCTCCCTACCTTTCTCCTCCTGATGCCCAGGTACCTGTTGAAGTCCAAGGGGTGGGAAATACATGAGCCACACATTGCTCCTCTGAAGAATCAATCATCCTTTGCTCCTGTATTAGCAGAAGGAAGGTTTCTCTTTCTGCTCAGGTGAGTCAGCAATAGAAGGGATTTCCAGCCTGGTTTCGGTTGAAGGGACCTTAAAGCTCATCCAGCTCCAACCCCTGCCACGGGCAGGGACACCTTCCACTAGAGCAGGTTGCTCCAAGCCCCTGTGTCCAACCTGGCCTTGAACACTGCCAGGGATGGGGCATGGACGGAGCTGCACAAAATGAGCATCTCAACCAGAGGAGCCATCCCCAGAGCAGCTGAGGGGATGCTGTGGTCCCCAAGGATGCACCAAAGCAGGAGCTGATCACAGAATGGGGCAGCCCACGTGTGGAGCAGGCTGTGTGCTTGCTCCGTCCATCCGTCCATCTATCCATCCGTCCATCCATCCATCCTGTGGGGCTTTGCTGTGGTCCTCAGGTGCACTCATGAGCATGGCCAGACCTTGGAGTCGAGAACATAAGCAGAGAGCACCCAGATTCCAACTGGATGAACAGATAGAGCATGATGGAAAGCAAAGGGAAGAGAGCAGCCTGGGCTGCAGAGCAAGGCAGGGATGAGGAGGGGATGAGCATCACACCATGCTCTGGTTCTTGGTGCTCGCTCAGCACTTGCTTTCACACGAGGGCAGAGGAAGGACGTGGTCACTGCTGCACAATGCAGCAACACAAAGAAGGGCTCAGAGCCCTTCCTCCATCTCCATCTTCCTCTTGGGCCATCTCCTGCATCAGGGTGGTTGCACAAAGCCAGAGCAACGGTGCTGCCTTCGAGGGCTCCTCTCAAAAGCAGCGCATTCAAGAACACACATCTTTGAGGTGCCCAGTGGTTGGGGCGAGGGACAGAGCTCGTATTGATGCTCTGCAAACAAGAGGGCATTCACCAGAAATGCAGACAGTAAATTCGCAAGTGATGAGCAAGAAAAAGCATCTTTTGACACAATTTGCCCTGGGGGGACTCAATGTCATCTGATGCAGGCAAGGGCAGGGATCAAACAACTGCTGAGCTCAGCCCTGGCTGCTTCTATGGTTCAGACCAAACACTGAATTCCATAATGCAAACGGGGAAAGCTACTGAGTGAGCCACACACAAGCACCAAAACCCACCTGGGCTGTTCTGCACATGAAGCACCATGTGCAGAAGTCTTCCCGAGGAGAAACCACCTTTCCTGGCAACAGGATCTGGGAACGGCCTGGGTACAGGCTGCAGGAATTCTTGCAGCTTTCACAGAACCCCAGCCTGGTTTGGGTGGAAGGGACCTTAAAGCTCATCCAGCTCCAACCCCCAGCCATGGGCAGGGACACCTGAATTCCCTCTGCCAGCAAACTGGGAACAACATGGGAAGCCCCGGGGATGGTGGCACGCACCAGACCAAGGAGCCAGCCCTTCCCACCCATCAGGATATATATCCCAGCAAAGAAGCCAGCAAGGGAGGAGGCAACAGCTCTCCTGGGATGCTGGGGTGGTTTCCCATGCCTGGGGCTCTCCATTTAGGGGTTAATCACAGTCACAGCCAAGGAGCTCTGCCTTTGCTTACACTGGATGCTGGCACACCCGCCCCAGCGGGGCTGGTCGGGGCCACGCTGTGGTATCTCAAACCACACACAGACAGAAGGAGCAGCCTCCCAGACAACACACGGGCTGGTAACTCAGTTCAAAGTTCTCCCTGTTACAAACACCAACTTGGAGGGTAATCTGTTGGAGCTGGAAAGGAGCTGAAGTTAATTACGCAGCAGTGAAATATCACACTTGAATATTAACTTCATTCCCCTTTGGCCAGGCTGACCTGAAATGCTGCTCTGCTTGAGATCCGGACCAACCTCCAGATAACACCCTAGTTAAACAAGGGAGAGGCAGGTAATGGGGTGCATGACCCCACAAGAGCCCAGGAAAGCGGGTGATGGAGCACAGGGCTGTAGCTGGGTGCTGCTGGGGTTTGAAACCCAGGCAGCTCCTTGCCACCAATACCCAGGGCACTTAACAGAGGTGATGCTCCTCATGGCCCATGAGTAATCATGGAATGGTTTGGGTTGGAAAGGACCTTAAAGCTCATCCAGTTCCAGCCCCCTGCCA
>NW_009926106.1:34589-39308 GCF_000696875.1 Nestor notabilis | reverse complement strand
CCCTGGCCTTGAACCCTGCCAGGGATGGGGCAGCCACAGCTTCTCTGTGGTTCTCTGTTGCAATGCTGTTGTCTGGCCATGCTGGAAGTCCCCTGGCCGGCAGCATGTCAGCCCTTGGCCCGATGAGCTCTTTACTCACCACCCATTTCTTGAGCAAGAGCTGGAGCACCGTGGCCAAGGGCAGTGCAGGTGCCTCCCTCCATGCTCTGAGAGCCTGGGAAAGTCTGCTGGGAAGGATGGAGAGCAGGAGCCTCATCCTGTCTGAGGCTGGCCCACACTGACCACATGCTACTGGGTGCCTAAAAAGCTCCCTCCCTGGCAGTGTTCAAGGACAGGTTGGACACAGGGGCTTGGAGCAACCTGCTCTAGTGGAAGGTGCAGGGGTTGGAACTGGGTGAGCTTTAAGGTCCCTTCCAACACAAACCAGTCTGGGATTCTGTGATTCTGTAAGATGGGAAATCCCAGTGTTGTTCTGAGTGTCAGCAGCCAAAGCAGAGTTAAAAGCGTGGAGTAAAGGGCCCTTCCTACATTCTCACAGCCTTGGCTGACCCAGCCCACCCCACAGCAACCTGCAGGCCCATGTATGAAGCTGAGCTCCCCCCGGGCAGGCTGAAGCCCTGCATAGAGGAATAAGCTGCATCGGCACCTAATGGGATGTGCTGGGAAAGCCCTGTGCATCCTACTGGAAACCAGCAAGAGCAGTATACTGGATGGAGGCTCTGTAAGAGGTGGAGATGCCCACCCAGCAACTGCTTGTGTATCACAACCCAGATCTGAGCACACAGGAAAAAGGCCTACTGGGTATCAAAGTCATTCTTCTTCCTGCCAGTGGAGCATGTTCAATACTAAGCTGTTCAAAGCAGCAGATACGCTGTCCAGTGAAACATGCCTCTTGGCCAAGATGCTGCCTGCAGACAGACACCAAGGGGAAAAACAGCCTCGCAGGGACTCCAGCAACAGTCCATGGGGAGGCAATCACCATGGCCAGGAGAAAAGAGGAGAGGTTGTGTCACAAAAGCACAGAGACCGATGTGTCTGCTGCAGTACAGATGTGCTTCACCTGACCTCACCAGCCCAAAGGGAAGCAAAAGGTTACATGGGAGCAGTCCCAGGACTCACCAAGCTGGCCTTGCTTTGCACAGAGTAGACTTGGAGCTATCCATAGGAATGGTGGAAGGGTCTGGAGCCACTAACAGGGTTTGGAGCTTGTCGTCTGAGGGATGCTTATTGCTCTGTGCAGGTCACGAGGAGCTGTCAGACATGCTGGCACACGGAAGGAAGCTGCACCCACAACACTGAACACAGAGTCTTCCACCCTGCTGCTCTTCATCACCACATGGAAAGCAACAGGGCATCTATCTGTCCTAACACTGCAATGATGGTCCTTCCTGGTGAACTGCTGGAAGTAGCAAGGATTAGTTGGATACTGGACCAAGTCAGCTGAAAGCAATGCCCTGCCAGCAGGGTTTGCTCATCCCCCCTCACCTTGGATGCCTCACTTCACTTGAGTTCCTCATCTCCCTTCTGCTGCCAAGCTGCAAGTATCTCTTCATCACTCAGAACACCCTATGGAGAAACCAGCAGGGATCTGTGGGACCTCTCATTGATCACGCTGGCTCTGCTTTCCCATCCTCATGGAAGGTCCAGCCCCTGCCCACCCCAGCCTGACTTCCAGGACTATTCCAGTTGGCTACTGAGGACAACAAGAGCCCAAGTTCTACCCAACAAAGATAAAACCAACAAAGGATTTCATCAAGTTCCTTCTTTCTGCCTCCAAGAGCTGCTTCCCCACCATCTGCCAGAGCCACACAAGCATCAGAAGGAAGATCTCACCCCTCTGTGAGACAAGGAACCCAGAGAAACCAAAACCCTGGTTCTGCCCCAACTTCTAAGCCTGCAGCTGAGAGAAGCAGGCTCACACTTGGCACATCAGCAACTCCTCCTTGGCCACACACTCAGGTTCCCCTGCTTACAGCTCCGTGTGGAGACATAGGAACGTTGTCCTAGAGGTGCAGCATCCTGCGCGCCAATTGGCAAACACAGCCTTCATCCCCCATGCAGCAGCACCAGTGTCTGGGATTGTGTCTCCAGGCCATGCTCCATGTGGATCAGAGCTAATCCACAAGCAGGTGGAGGAATGAGGTGTGGTGTCTGCCTCTCTCAGACACATCAAGTTCGGATATCATTTGTACCTGTAGCTTTTGTTTGGGAGTGTGGAGAACATCAGCAGGGATCAAAGAGCCAGGAGTGGGCCCATCAGATATAGAAGCAGCTAGGCTGGGCTCCAGCACCTGCAGGAGAATCACACAGCACCAGCAGGCAATGCATTTGGTTTGATCTCATTGTGAACATGGGTTTGGCAAATAAAGACTTGGAAAGGTGGGAACTGGAGCAAAACCTGCCTGTTTCCTACCTCCTGCCACCCGCGATGACACTGAGCAGCAGCTATGGAAGGAATACAGCCCTTAGGGGGAAAAGAGGCTTCTAAAGGCTTCTTACTGAGTGGCTGCAAAGGGAAATCATTGCCCTTGCTCATGAAAGCTCCTTTCTCTAATGTGAAAGATGGTTTCCAACCCATACCACCAAAGTGGGGTGAAGTAGGCTACTGGGGAGCCAAGGCTTTGCTCATCACTGCAGCAAGAGCGAGACATGGCACATCCTCACCACTGCATGGGACCTTTCTGGCAGGGAAAGCCAGGCTGTAGCTCCCTTCAGCCCAAGGAAAGCACCAGAGAAAACAGCTTGGAATGCCTGGTCCATCCTGCAGCCAGGGCTTTATAAAGCACCCATTTCACATAGAAGCTAAGCAGGGTCATCAGAAGCAACACTGTCAGAGATGGGCTGTTATGACCAAGGTGGATGGGAGCTCCCAGGGCCACACACCTCTGAGCAGCCTGTCAGGTTAGGGTGTCTCACCTCCCCCGTGCTCTGCTTGCTTCCATCAGCTTTAGCACAAGTGATTCATTTTGCCCAGTCTTTTGTAAACAGCATTTGAAGGCAGCTGGAATTTGCTGTGCACCTAAATTACACTTGCTCAGCAAGCTCTTCCACAGAAGGAATTCATTCAATCTTTGCCCATGGTGGGGGAACAGCGATGTGCATCCTTCTCTTCCGCTGTAGCAACAGAGGCTCTTTCACAGAACCTCACTGCTGGTAAAACATGGAAGTTCTGCTTTGAAGGATGAAGGGGAAGAAGAAACTCACTGTGCCTCCTAACTGTAGCCCTGAGCCAAATGTCACTGCTGAAGAGCACAAGGTGGGTAGGGGCAGGTGAGGAGTCAATACAGAGAATGGTTTGGGTTTAAAGGACCTTAAAGCTCCTCCAGCTCCAACCCCTGCCCCGGGCAGGGACACCTTCCACTAGAGCAGGTTGCTCCAAGCCCCTGTGTCCAACCTGGCCTTGAACACTGCCAGGGATGGGGCAGCCACAGCTTCTCTGGGCAGCACAAATACCTCCAGGTGAGGTGCAAAGCACAAGGAGGCTCAGACACATGTAGGTAAGTTCAGCACAGAGGCTGACCTTGTCATACCCAGAAGAGTTCCAGCTGTCCCCCAGCTGACAAGGAAGCTCTTAATGGCCATACTGGGAAAGCACAAACATGCACCAGTCAACCACAGGAAAGGCCAAGGGTGGATGGTGAAGAGACCAAACCTGAAAAGCAGTAAGCAGATTTCTTAGAGTGGGACGGGTGTTGGCATGAACTCACAGGTTCCCAAGGCTGAGAAACAATCTTCACCACCACATTTGAGGCTGCAGCATGTCAAGCCTTCATTCTGGTGGCAGGACCCATTCCCAGCCATCTCCTCTCCCTTTCTATGCCACCAGAAGGTGAACCCAAGGGGGAGTTACCTGCAGGACTGCGCCACCACGAAGCTGGTGGTTCTGTCCATGGTTTGACGGCTGTAACAGAATCACCTCCATTCCCCTGGAATCTGCCTTTGTAAAGCAGGCAGAATCAAGCACGGGATATGACAGGCAAGAGGCAGACTTCCCCACACGTTAACCCAGGCAGTGGGAACTCAGGATAAGAGTTCAGACCACAGATGCTATCACACGTGCACCTACGCAGAACAGCGGAGAGGACTCGAGCCATTTTAGCTTCTCCAACCTACTATGGAAATAGATTCATCCAACTGGCACAGCAGAGTCCTCAAAAAGCAGGATCTTTACAGCTGGTTTGCTAAGAGATGGGTTTTTCTGAGGTGTTGGAGTGGGAAGGAGGGAAGAGAAGAACACTGCTATCGCTCCTTCCTACAGCAAGGGGAGAGAAAGTTATTTCCTTTACAGATTCAGTTTATAAACAGTTTTACTTCTAAAGCAGAGTTAAGCCCTGGACTGGAACTAAAAACAAAGAAGTAATCTCAACATGCATTTTGTCATATCCCATTGCTTTTCCTGCTTGGAATTCAAGCCCTTTCCATCCATCAGGTCAGCTCTCAGTGTGCTGTTGGAGCAGGTTCTTAGCAATGCTCTGCAGCTCCCTGTGCCCCACTATGGCAAAGTTGAACCCAAGAGCACTACACCCAGCCCAAACCGTGTTTTCTCCTTCTAGGAGCTCCACCACCCAAGTGAGTTACAGTACCTGGAGAACATGGCAAGGTTGAGGTGGAGGCCACCTGTAAAAACAGAGCTGGGCTGCTCCAAAGGCAGCCTAAAGCCACAGCAATGTTCTTTTCATCTCCATGCTCATTACTCACTGCTGAGAAATGCTGCTCTGG
>NW_009926106.1:7702-34558 GCF_000696875.1 Nestor notabilis | reverse complement strand
AAAGCCAACAGTAATTGCTCAGGATCTCATTGCACAGGAGAAGACAACAGTGGCTCATGCTGGCAGGTCCTCAAGCATGAGAGCACCAAGATACACCTTCCTGCAGGAGACATGGGATAAGGAAGCCCATTGCTGAGCTGCAGCAGGTCCAGTGCCCCAATTAACAGCCTCTGGAGGGTGAAAGCACACAGAAGATCTTGCAGCAGTTCAAGAAACACACAGGACTCCAGAACTACCCCAGTGCTGCTGCATTTTCACTTGCACCCCAGCACTTGCTCATCACTGTGAAGACACCAGCTGCATCAGTGCAGGATTGGCACAGTGGCATCAAAGCAGTCAGCCCTTTGGCTTCCTTAAGGCCATAAAACCTGGAAACAAAATGCTAAGGGATCAGTGAGATGAGCCACATTCCTATCCCACTGCTCAATTAGTTCAGTATCTAACCAGGCCCCCAAGGAAGGAATCTTTTCATCCTAGTTTTGATATGGGAAGTGGCATGGGCAAGGCTTGGCTGCTGAATCCAAAGGATTGCCCGGAGCACTGGAATGCCTGGCAGCCCGTGTACTCAGTGAGGGAAGGAGTTAGCCCCTTGCTGGAAAAGCAGAATTACTGCAGCCTAACTCTGGACAGCATTGCTTGAACCAGTGCCAAGGTGCCTCGGTTCTAGGACTAACTAATACCAAATGACTCATCCCTTTACAAAGAATTCCAACTTGGATTTTCAAGGACTTGCAAAAATAATGATTACATTTGCCTTTCATACCCAACAATCATTTTCATCTGTCGTGCCCATGCAATGGAAGAAGTTCTGAGTGCAACTGGTAGCAACTAGCTTGGAGGGGGTTTGATACTTTTATGCACAGATATTTTGCTGTTTCAATTGAGCTCAATATTTATTGCCTTCTCTCAATGAACTTTCTGTTTACCTTCTTTGATGCTGATGTCCAGTAAGAGGCTTTCAGAACATGATCCAAGCTTGGGGTTTTTCTAGCATGTGCACTCTCCTAATGAAACTAATAAAACACCATGCATGACACAGCAAGAAATTCACGTGGTGAGAGCCAGGAGGAGACAGGTTTAATTTCTTTTGATTCAGCAAAACAACAACAATCCCGGATAATATACCACAGTCTGGATGAAGAACAAGTCCAGCACTGATCTCAAGTCTGCCCCTGTGATCCCAGATCACTTTGCTATCACACATTAACTAGCCAACATCCAAAGCACCCCAAATTCATCATGGAAGACCAAACCAGAAGAAAGTGATTTCCCTTCTAGGGGCTTATTCTCTTACGCTGGAAGATGATTTAAGCAGTTTTTTCTTCGTGCTACACAGCTGATGGAGAGCAGTCACACACTGAACTCAGCTTCTTCACTCAAGTGCTGTGGTCCATTGCTGTTAGGGCTCTAAAGGGAGCTGACTTCATTTCAGCCAAATCCACTTGTCACCAACATCAGCATTGTAGCCTTGCCTGAAATTGCGACCAGGAAGCTAGAGAAAGCAGAAAGGGCAGTCAGAAACATTGCTCTTTTTACTCTTCATGGAAACTTTTACCTTTGCTTTCAGCACACAATGATTTAAACTTACTTCTTTGAAAGAACTGAGCTGTGCAGTCGCAGGGGGACCCACAAAACCCACTATGCCATAATGGCTATTAAAACTGGGCTGATAATCTCCACGGCATCTGGATTCACCTAACCCTTCTCCCCTCCACACCCTTGGCCCCACAGTTTTAGGAAGAGATGACACCTCTAACCATAGCATGTAGTAGAGGAATTGAATCACTCACTAGAATCTCATGCCAATACAGGCACGCATCATTAAATACATGAAATATTTCAGGCATGAAATACTGAGTTAATTACAACATTAAACCATTCAAATGAAATCACATCTTTAGCCTTCAAGAGCTGAACTTAACTTCATTAAAGCAAGACCATTATCTGCCTGTCTCCAAAAACAAAGCCAGAAACTACTAGTCGCCCCCTACCCAAAATTCAGCAGCATGGACATGCCTTTAGCCTGTACCTACAGTTCCCAAACCAGGGCTCAAAGAACCACAGTAATGCCACACCAAGTTACTCCTCTGGATGGCTAATTTGCACCCCACTGTATGTGAGGCAGCAGTGGGGACCACAGCAAGAAGCCTCTCCTTCTGGCAGCATCTCACAGCTTAGGCTGATTGTTCAAGTCACAAGGGTTATGCAAGGGGCAGTTTTGGGCCTAGCAAACCAAGAAATGCACGGCAAGGGGAAAGGCTGCATGGACTGGAGTGCTTGGAGGGGGACATCAGATGTACTAGAGCATTAGGGGGACTTTAGATGTACTTGGGAAGGTGGAGGGTCTGCACTCTCCTCAGGGAGGGAAAGCAAGTTAGCACTGAGATGAGAACAAATGGAAGCGCATCACAGTAGCAGCACCTTTGACCAGGCAGCCAAGAAGCCACCAGCATCCTGGCCTGTCCCAGCACCTGGACGTTCCCCCTGCTTTGGGCACTGCTTAGGCTGCACCTCGAATCCTGTGTCAGTTCTGGTCCCTCACTGCAAGAGAGACATTGAGGTGCTGGAGCAGGGCCAGAGAAGGGCACCGGAGCTGGAGCAGGGCCTGGAGCACAAGTGTGATGAGGAAGGGCTGCGGGACCTGGGGGGTTTAGTGTGGAGAAGAGAAGGCTCAGGGGGGACCTTATCGCTCTCTGCAACTGCCTGACAGGAGGATGGAGCCAGGAGGGGGCTGGTCTCTGCTCCCAAGGAACAAGGGATGGGACAAGAGGAAACGGCCTCAAGCTGCCCCAGGGCAGGTTTAGCTGGAGCTGAGGAACAATTCCTTGCCCAGAGGGTGCTCAGGCATTGGAACAGGCTGCCCAGGGCAGGGCTGGAGTCACCGTCCCTGCAAGTGTTCACAGCCCGGGTAGCCGAGGCCTCAGTGCCAGGGGTGAGTGGTGGCCTTGGCAGGGCTGGGAATGGTTGGACTGGAGGAGCTTAAAGGTCTCTTCTACCCTCACGGGTTCTATGATTCTAAGCAGTCGTAGCATTTGAGACAAGAGCTCAAGGCAGGGGAGCTGCAAGCAGGTATCTTTAATGTCCCTTCTAACCCAAACCTATTCCATGATTTGGGAGTTCAAGTTGTGTCTAGACCTAAAGATAAGAGTCTGTTACCCCCAAGCCTGTGAAAGGACATAAGACATTGAAAGACATAACCCCCTTCCTGGTAGTCCCATCAGGCCAACCAAACAGATGTCCCACAGCCAAAACCTTACACCAGGGGGCAGGAGGAAGAGGACGTGCACAACAGCGTGGATGCTGCATGGGCACAGGAAGCCCAGCCTGGCCCTCTCAGCCTACTGCCACATGCAGACGCAGTGCAAAAGCATTCAGGGGGTGTTCCAGACAGAAAACTCAGTGGCCAAGCTGTTCTACCTTCAGCTTTAAAGATGTGGGCAAAGAGGCTGTTGAAGTAGCAGCCATTTTAAGAGGTTACACACCCAGCACACACAGGACTACAAGAGAAAGCCTGCCAGGATGGTTGAAATAAGCAAGCTGCCTTTACACAGTGTATGGGCTCTCTCTGCAGGCGATGGTAGTGCTCCTCCAGGCAAAGCCGGCTGCGTTGGGTCAGCAGAAACACACTCCTGTGACAGAAGACTCCCCACAAGCGTGCCAACAACGCTGTCATCAGAATCATCTCCTAACGAGTTGCTTTGCAAAAGCAACACACATTTTCAGTGCAGTTTCAGCCTGAAGAGACAGAAACCAGGCTCTGTACCCACTAGATAACTGAGCCATGGGAACAAAACCAGCCAGTGACAGGAGCAGTGCATGAAGGAGCTGCTTTGGCAATTCCTCTGAACTGAGGGATCCTTTGGAGTTTCAGGTGTTAAGGCAGACCCCTTCAGAAAGCACTGGCCATGACCTGAATGTCAGAGCTGGTTAGGTCCTAGCTCCAAAAGCAGAATCTATCTCCACAACCTCTCCTCCTTCCTATCACAGTGTTCATCTTCAACATACGAGAGTAGAATCAAGAAGAAACCCACCCAGCAAAAGCAAATGAGTTCTGGGAGAAAGCCTGAAGCAAGCAATGCTGTTATAATAAAACTCTTCCTCTAAAAATAAGCTCTCCACTGGCAGCCTTTACAAATAATGAAGCACAGATCATCTGCTCATCCCCACACAAGTGCTGGTTTCACACAGGACCCCTGACTTGGCCTGATGATTTCCCCTTTCAAAAGGCTGTAAGAGGATCCTGTTTGAGAGAGCAGCCCCTGCAGAGAGAAGCAAGACCCAACTTGATGAAATCTATACTCACACCACAAACCCAGCTATTGAATCCAGGATGAAGCCTGTTGTGTTGAGGAAAAGAGAGGAGTGATGCTTGATGGGGTGGGCTTTATTATTTATTTGAAAGTCAGAAAATAAGACACTTCTTGCCCTAAAACATCAGCCTTAAAGACAACTTCCACCTCCTTCGTGAGGCATTCCCTCCCCTGCCTTGTCACAAGCCATTCCTGATTGCTATTTCTAAGGGGTTTCATTTAAACTTGTCTTTAATGTCTTGTCTAAACAGCAGCAGAAACTATGCAGCCCTGCTAAGAGTTCCTCCAGCTGAGCAAAGAGGAGATGTGAGATGAAAGCAAATGATTGCTATCTCTGCCCTGCAAACGTACAGTGGTGAGTTAGAGAGGACATCAGACCTGCTGTGACCAGCCTGTATCTATTAATTCAAGCACAAACCCAGCTCTCCCTGGTCTTCTCCAGGCAGCACATAAATGGCCTTTTGATATTTGAAGAAACTCCCCAGATAAGTAGATTATTAAAGCAACAGGAGCTCTCTGGGAAAAATACAGGAGTTGACAGTTTTGCTTCTTGGGTAAATGTGCCCTCTTTACAAGACGCAATATAAATCCCAACAGAATTCCAATTCATTGTCCAAAACAAATGCCCCATGTGCCTGTGCTTAAAGATATGCAATACATAAAAGCCAATTTTATAGCAAGTATCCATTCACACTCCAGTGTTCCCAGTGGGGCTTGGCAAAAGCAGTCCAGTTTAGGGATATGTTACACCCAAGCTTTCAAAACAGCTCCCCTCCCCAGAAAAAAAAACTGGGAAGACGAAGGCACAATAAGCAAATCCCATATTACCCAGCAAGCAGATGGATGTGAATTTATGGTCTGTGAACTGTTTGCACAAGATACAAGTAACACAGATGAGTTCCCAAGAAGAGGCTCTTCAGAGCTCGCTTATCTACCTTAGTAAATAAGCTGCACTACTAGGGACAAGCCATTCCAGAGGGGAGGAAGCTGGTGATCTTTTAGCACTTATTGAGGAGTAGGGTGCCCAGAGAAGCTGCGGCTGCCCCATCCCTGGCAGTGTTCAAGGCCAGGTTGGACACAGGGGCTTGGAGCAACCTGCTCTAGTGGAAGGTGTCTCTGCCCATGGCAGGGGTTGGAACTGGGTGAGCTTTAAGGTTCCTTCCAACCCAAACCATTCCATGAATCTATGAATTGGAAAACTACTGGAGCAGGGTTCATTCCTGTTCTCAAGGTCTTCTGCCTCCTCCTGCCAGAACAAACGTTTGCCCAGTCTCACAAGGAGCCTAGATTAAACCAGCCAAATTAAAACAGGCTGCCCAGCATGGCTGAATGCAATGAAGAGCACAATGCCAACAAGAAGAGCTCCTACAGTACCCATCCTCTCATCTCTCTGCTGCACAGCTCAAGCCAGCTCTGCAGCTTTGCTGGATCATTCCACAAGCTCCATCAACCCCCTTGGCCCAGGGAGAAGCTATTCACTCCTCCTGGCTAGATTAGTTTCAGGTGACTCTGCAGTGGTCTGGTACCTGTTTGGCTGACTGAGCTGGCAAAGAAGAGTGGTGGGAACACCAAGGAAGATATGGGCATGCAGAAGGTGCTTCTTTTTGTGCCAAGAAATGATTAAAGTGGTGCTCCAAATGGCACCCAGGTGAAGTTCCCACCTATTCTGCCCATAGCTGCTTAGCCAGCACAAGGGCAGGAGTAGGAACAAGTGGCAAGCCCTGAGGCTGCTGGTTTTACAGCCAGAAGAGGTAGACTGTCCAGCCTAGAAAAGTGATGATGGAAAGGAGATGGGACAAAGCTCTATGGAACTTGGCAGTAGCTGAGAAAACACAGAGGATGACTCAATATTCATCATCTCTTCCAGTACAAGATACAGGTAGTCAATGGCTGGAAGGATTCTTTGCTGAAGGATACTACTGACAAAATTCAGAAGGTTTTATGGGAAACCAGGTAAGAATTTGGAAGAGACTTGCCTTTTCCACAAGACTTGTGCTTTACAACCACATTTCCCAGTCAGAACTATAATGACAATCCTCAAAGCCACACCATTTCACCATTTGCAAGTGGCTGGCACGTTCACAGGAACACTCCACGCGTGTTACCTGCAAATCACACTTGAATAAGACCAAAGAAAAGCTGTGACTTAATGGCCACGTTAATAACAATAGTAATGGATTCTGTGATACATGAATAATTATTAACACCACATCTCCACAGGTAAGGAGCAGAATACAGGGTCAAAGAAATCCCTTCAAACCCTCTAAGGTCCTTCACTGACATCAGCCCAAAGAGACCCATGGAGCCACCTGCAGGTCCAACAGCAAGTGGCAGAGAAAGCAGTTGACCATCGCACCAAAGCTTAACCATCCTTCCCAGGAAGAGTAAGAAAAGCCACATTATTATCACAGCAGCCACCTAGACACATGCTTTGCAGCACAAGCATTAAGTTTCTGCTCTTAGAAGAAGCAAACAGGAAAGAGATCCCACTGGACAAACCCCACAGCTCACAAGCATCCCCATGGCAGGAGGTAAATGTGAGCTCTTGCAAGGTCACAGATTCTTCTACTCCATGGAAATGGATGAGGCAGAGCCTTAAGTCCTGGTCTGCTACATTACACTGTGCAGAACTTCCACTTGGCAGCAAGGATTAGCTCCAAAAGGATGTGATAAAAATCTACCACACAGAGCCTGAAACTAATGAAGTGAGCTGTACCCAAAGGTAGAGCCAGCTCAAAGGAATGAAACTGCTCAACCTTAAAAGAGCATTAGGAAAAAGATGAAGACAAGATCTTCTCCTCAGTTAAATGAAGATCCCTGCCATGGAAGTGTCTCTCAAAGCTATAAACATGATGAAAAGCCCTATAAAGTGGTTCAGGCTGCAGAGCAGCACACAGCAGCAGCCGGCTGTTTGCTACATGCTGCGCCTGCATTTCAGAGCTCCTCAAAGTGATTTCCAAGCAGACAGGTACAGGTAGAGCTCTGGAGAGTTTGAACAACCTGCAAAGGTCTCCATCCATCAGGGTAGAGTCTGTCTGGTTTGCAAAGAGTCCAGGAGCAGAAAGAATTACTGGGCTTTGTTCCTTCTATTCCTATGTTGCTTTCTGCTAATGGCTGCGCTTAACAGCCAAAATAGATCTATAAATAGCATGTTTGGAGCAGCACAGATCAAAGAGCACTTAAAACCAGAGTCATTGCTGTGCAAGCATGGGCTCATCCATCAATAACCAAAGCCTTTTGGTTAGTGGCTGTTTATAACAAGCTTAATAACAGTGTCTTCCAGCACTGCTGTTAACTAAGACTACTGCTTTTTCCAGTAGAAATCCTGACTTCCCGAAGTTTGTTGTCAATGTTTGTTGTTGGCACACAGCTAAAAGCTAGGAGCATGTAGCTTCATGTATTGGCTGTATTCTGGAAGAGTTTGGTTCCTACGTAACAGAGCAACAAACCAAAAGAAGGGCAGGGGAGTGTAATACTCACCAAACACACACTCAAGGTGGACCTGGTTCGGTTTCCAAAGGATTGGCATGGATAGATGCTTTTTTACGGCTTCCCCCCTGCCACTCTTTACTCAAAGCAAACTCTTCAGGCTGTTGTCATTCATTAAAGGCCAAGTAACAAGAGCACCCAGAAGCTTTACTGAATTGAGGTTAAAACCAATCCATGGTTTTAATGGCCTACCTTTCATGCAGGCATTGAAAAAGATGGGCAAGACAATAGAAATCTATTGGAAAGAGGAGTGCCCATAAGGAGAACACAGCATATTTCTTTCAAAGCCAGTGATCTTAAGCAGGAATCTGTTTTGTACAAGTGAATGCGTGACAATCTGAACAACTACAACTACCAGGAGCCATCTAAGGTGTATCTCTAGCCTTGTTTTTGTAGGACAGCCAAGAATAAGCAAGCAACAGAGCCCAGCTAAATATTCTATTGCAGTTTTTCTCCACACTGCCTACTTGCCCTGAGGACTATTCTCCATAGCAGCAAAACAACCTCTACTTTGTTTTTTCCTTGGCAAAAATGTTAGAAATACCAGTTATCCAACTACAGAGAGCAAACTTACTACAGGAAAAAGCCAAGTAAGTATATCCAAGCCAGATGAAGTGTTACACTAACCATAGGCTTGTGCTTTTCTAACAGGACAGGTAAAACACATCAAGTCTCTTACAATACCTTTCCTTATGTTCACAGAATCCCAGACTGGCTTGAGTTGGAGGGATCTTAAAGCTCCTCCAGTCCCAAGCCCCTGCCACAGGCAGGGACACCTTCCACTAGAGCAGGTTGCTCCAAGCCCCCGTGTCCAACCTGGCCTTGAACACTGCCAGGGATGGGGCAGCCACAGCTTCTCTAAGCAACCTATTCCAGTTTTGTCATTCCTAGGTTTTAGTTATTCTTCTGGATCTTCTGCTCTCACCAACATTAAGCCAGGCAACATCCTGTTACTTTAGAAAGGGCTCGAAAATATTTTTGCAGAGATAAAACAGATAAGAAAGAACAACTTAAATCAAGCCTTTCCTAATTTATCATGGGTCTGTTTTCATTCCTCCCTGGATTCAAGAGCAGACAGACAGAGCTGACTATTACAGCTGTCAAATCCCTCCATTAAAATAAGAATTAGAAAGGAAGACCTTGACCCTAAACATAGGATCTTCATCAAGCCAAGATAGCAAGAGAGAGAAAACAGCAGATTGTATCAAACACAGCCACTCTGGTAACAATCACAAGCATGGAGAACAAAGATATCCCAACCTCCCCACTCCTGCAGAGTAGGAAGAGAATTCATGGCTTAGATAATGCTTATTGCAGCAGCTGTACTTTATATGCATGCATGGGTAATATCATCTGTGCATACAAGGAGAACTGGTCAAAGGGGTTGTTTTTTAGGGAAGCCTATAGCTTTTATTGTAACCCAATACAATAGTCCAAGGCCAAGATATTGAGGACCCCACAGCACAGCATCAGCACATTAAACCCCACTGCATCATTTGGACACAAACACTCCCTGCTGCTGAGCAAGACTTTGGCTTCCTCAGAGCTCAAGGATTTCTTTTGTAGTTCAGGGTCTTTTAAATGGGAGATTTGTGTGCAAGCCAGGAGTGCTCTGCACTCTGAAGGAAGTCTTCCCTTAATGTTCTCCCTTTTGGGCTAGTTCAGATCTTCACATGCTCTTCTAATACTCTTGGGTTTGGGTTGTGAGGCTGAGAGATGAGTAATGTTGCAGGCTCACCTTCCCATCACCCAAAAGCTCGCTCTGTGTTACAGCTAGTTCTCTGCATCTCCCTAAATACCTGGAAGCATGGCAGACATTGCACATGTGAGGATTTCCCCTCCTAAGGTCTCATCCTTACGAAAAAGAGGGTAATAAAAAGCCTGAGGAAAAGGATGGGACTCTCCTCCCCTCTAACCTGTTGCCTCTTCTCCACTGGCTGCTATGCAGGGCTGCAGGGGACTGCCAGCCACACACTCCCAGGTCCTGAGGCAGAAAGGAGGAGGAGCAGGATAACAAGGTAGCTGAGCTGATGCTGTTCCTGGGGAGCCAGAGCCATCCCACCCAGCATTGCTGCTGCTCCTTCCCTTCCACAGCATCCATATTCACCTAACCCCATGACCCGTTCAGTTTGGCAAGGAATAAAAACCCAATCCCTGCTAAGTTAGCAAGCTGAAGGGACTTGCAAGAGTCACAATTATGGGAGCAGGGCTGCACCTCACAGCAGTAACTAGCTCCTTCCCTCATGGTCAGCATCCCCACACTCCAAAAGCCATTTTCCACCAAGAGAAAAAGGCAGGGAAGCAGACTAAGAGCCTCTCTACCTTTCAGTGGCACATTAATTTGCTCTAAGTTTTAGGTGGAAAAATCAAGCCACTCGTTTTGTCTCTGCTCAGTATGGAGCTGCACTGACAAGGATGCACAGAGCAGAATCCTTACTATTGCTCAGTAAGCCTCTGCATTCCTCACATGGGGGATATGGCCCACATGCGAAGCTTAGCTCACCACAGCAAGCAACACTGCACAAGGAGATGGTTTGAAGGAGGACATTGAGAATCATGAAGGAAGGGAGTCAGTGGATCAAAGTGCGAGTGGGCCATGATCAGCAACTGGCCAGTGCATGGCAGGGAAAAGCAGTGAGAGGGTAAAGAAAGGAAGGGCTCAACAGTGCAAGAGCACTTCAGGTTGAAAGATCCCAACTAAAGCCCTACACACACAGGCACAGGCACTTGCTGGAGCTGGAAGTCATGTTGGGATAGGAAGAGACTTTGAAGGTAGTTCAAGAGTGTGGAATAAATCCTTCAAAGGATTCATCACAACTGTCTGCTTCAAGGATATGGTACAAATCCCTGACTTCCTTTGTAAGTCAGGCTAACAAAAGATACAACATTTTGGTACAGGATCTGCCTTAGTACAAAAGGTGCTTTTAGGTGCCTAAACCCGTCTGAAGAAGAACCTCTGTGCCGAGCATTTGGGCATTTTAATATACACCCCAGCACATATACTTACACAGTTCCAGCAAACTCTAAAGAGGATGGGATACTCTTCCTACTGCACAGTCTAATCCCCCCCAGAGAAAGGCTGAGGTAAGAAACAAATCCTAGAGCATGAGATGCGAGCCACAGGTTTTAGCCGTGTACCAGGAAAAGCTGCCTTTTTCTCCTTCATGATTATTAAGACTTGTGTTTCAAGCTGTTGGACAAACACAGGAGCTGGATGACGTGAACCATGGCTGGGGGAAGTTGGCTAGCACAACTGCTTTCTGCTAGGAGCAAGTATAGACTGGTTTGGGTTGGAAGGTACCTTAAAGCTCACTCAGTTCCAACCCCCTGCCACAGGCTGGGACCCCTTCCACTAGAGCAGGTTGCTCCAAGCCCCTGTGTCCAACCTGGCCTTGAACACTGCCAGGGATGGGGCAGCCACAGCTTCTCTGATGGCATAAGAAAGGAAACTTTCAGCTCTTCTAAGTGCAGGAATTCTCCAGTCCAGGGCCCGAGTGACCTCCAGGACTCCAGGCTCTGGAACACTTTGGGATAAGCTGATCATTTCCTTACGTTCTGCAGTGAAAGAAGTGGCAAAGGCTGTTTTAAACCTCTCCGGCTTTGTTTTCAGAGCTCAAGACAGAAGTGATGACTTGAATATGAACCTTAGACAGCACAGCTTCACTTTTAGGTATACAGCAAAGAGCCTGCATGTCAAAGAAGCCTTTTTTCAGCACCCCTAGGAGATGCAGCAGGACTTGCCAACAGCATTCAGGAGTGTGAAGTACATAAGTACATTATTTAAGTACACTGATTCCATTAAACAGAACCATTTGTTTTCATCCTCTCTGCAAACACATCTGCCTAAGTGCTCCAGCTTCGCAGGGCACACATGGAATTTGGAGCATTATCCGTGGGGATTGTGTGCAGTTGGAAGAAAGCAGAGATACAGCAGTTGCTAAGGGGGGGAAGAAAGGGAGTAGTCAAGTCTTTACTAGTCTGACAGTTCCTAAAATACTGTTGCTTTACTGAAGAATGAACATGCTTATCTCTGATCTACAGATCCTGACTAAAAGGTTACTCTTCCCTTGCCAGAAAAGCATCTTTAGAAGTTTACAACTGCTTGAACAGAGCAGCTGAACCCTGCCAGATGACTTGCTGCTAAGAGAAGGCTGCAGAAAGCCACCTCCTCACATGCAAAGAGAACACTTAGAGCAGAAATGTAGAGGATTTACATTAAAAAATAGCACGTTTCTAGGATTCAGAGCTGTATGTGGCTACCTCATTCATTTGTGCAAAGGCACACATGAGGCAAATCTTGGACTCTGAAGAGTGTTTCCTCCTCCTTCTTGATTGCTCCTGACTAATGAATACTACGAAGAAAACCCAGCTTCTGCCTGGGATTTGTGAATCCCTGAAAAGCACCGTTATTAGACAGCATGAAGTGTGTGCATGCACCTCTGAAAAGCACAGCACTTCACTGCCTGTTGGTATGATCAAGGGTTTTGAGTAGTTACAGGATAAGAACCCCCTACGCAAAGCATTGTGTTTCTGTGGTAAACATTATTACAGGAACTTTCAAAGCACGTATTTCCCACAAGGAAAAGTTAAAGTTCTGTAATTATACCATCATTAAGTCTTTACTTACAAGTCATGGGAGCCTAAAATCTTACTGTCCTTCTTCAACTGCACTGCTGTAACCATAGACATGGGCAAGCGCAAGGACTTGGAATTCCCTCTTGTTAGATCCAGCAACCTCAGAGCCAAGATTTGTATGTCTAGAAGTTCATCTGCCTTCACCTGCCTGCACTGGTTGGTCTCATGCTGTATTACCTCTGAGCACAAAGGTATTACAAAGAAATCCCCACTTCATTTGCTAAACAAAGTTGGAGGGAAAAACATGGATCTTCAAAGTTCCACAGAACCCCAGACTGGTTTGGGTTGGAAGGGAGCTTAAAGCTCATCCGGTCCCAACTCCCTGCCACGGGCAGGGACCCCTTCCACTAGAGCAGGTTGCTCCAAGCCCCTGTGTCCAACCTGGCCTTGAACACTGCCAGGGATGGGGCAGCCACAGCTTCTCTGGGCACCTTGTGCCAGCGCCTCAGCACCCTCACAGGGAAGAGCTTCTGCCTCAGAGCTCATCTCAGTCTTCCCTCTGGCAGGTTCAAGCCATTCCCCTCGTCCTGTCCCTACAGGCCCCTGTGCAAAGCCCCTCTCCAGGTTTCTTGTAGCCTTTTTAGGCACTGGGAGCTGCTTTAAGGCCTTTCAACACAAAGAATTTAATTCCTAAAACATAAAACAGCGTGTGGGGCTGCCTTTGTGCTTCCCCTTCCAGTAGCTTATAGGAGTAGGAAAACTCAGCATTGTTTGCACTGTGCAGCATCCCTATAGATCCCCTCCATCCTTGAAGGACTTCAAGTGTCTAAGCATCCAGTGAGTAGCTAGTATTGCCTGAATTGAACAGAATGCTTCCTAAAGTGTACAACTACTCCTTATTCCAAAGGACATTATCACTTTCCACACTACTTTCCTGATCCAGGGCCTAAAAGCATGCCTGCAGAAGGGAGATTAGATTTTGGCAATAGTCTTTTTACACTGACAGCACTCAGCTTCTGCTGCCAACTAACTGGCATTGAGCAGAGCAATCCAAGAGTGCAGCTTTCCATCCCAGGTATTCATATTCCTCCTCCTAAGCATCCCTTTGCTACATCTGCAAGGCAAGGCAAAGTTTTTGCCTGGAAGCCAGCTATTTGATGAGGCAGGGCACAAAGAGGACCGTGCTGCTGTACAGCCTCTAGCTTTCAGAAGTATTACCACTGGTTCTCAGCACACAGCACCGAGGTCACATCTAGCTGTGTGTCAGGCAGCCTCAGTAATTCCCAGCTCCACTGCAAAGTGGTATTTCAGCCCCCCAAATCCTCTCATCTTCGGGAAGAAAGGCACTGCCAGTACAGATGGATGTTGCATGCTGGCAACAAGTCATGCAGCAGATCCCTCTGAAATATGTGCTGCACAAGCACAGACGTCTCTTGGAGCGAAGGACTCCAAAAATCCTCAGTCTGAGCTTGAGGTTTGGGACTTCAAAACGTGATAGCAAGAAGCAGGCAACCCTGATGGCAATTTCTCAGATGGACCAGGGAGTTTTCAAACCCATGAGACAACCTCAAGCAGTACTGAGATGCTTTCTGCTCCTCCAACCTTTAGCTTGAGCCCGGTTTAAAAGTTGAAAAGACTAAATCTGGACTGAGGCAGAAGAGGCTGAATTCAGGAGCCTCTTTACTACATAGCTAGCTGAGGACAAACAAATTATGTTACATATCCACATGGACTTCTGAACTGATATTCCAAGAGGAACACACTGGTAGCTCAGAGTTTCCAAACCATCCCGTATATTGTGGTTTTTGACCCTGCCTACCGAACTGGATGATCTTAAGGTCCTTTCCAACCCAAACCATTCTATGATTCTATGATTTTCATTTCAGGAAGAGCCTGTGTAGTAACAGGAACAGAAAAATGAGAGCATTTTGACTAAGCAAATCATGGTTTACAACTATCACTTGTTTTCTGTAATTGCTTGGAGGAGGGAAGGAAAAACCAATGCAGCAGCAGAGATTTCAACCCAACCTGAAACTGGACCATCACCTGCAACTTCAGTTTGTCCAACCAGTGTTAACTGGTTGTTAACCAGTGCCATAAGTTCTCTAATGAGAATTTACAATACCTGGGCACATGGTAGGAGGACCCCATGTAAATAACAGTAAATAATAGGGCAAAGTGCTAAGTCAATTGGAAGCCAGGTTGTCTCCGGAACCAGAAAGGCAAACAGCTAGTTAAAACATTGTGTGGAAGTAAGGGAGCACTGGGCCACAACAGGCTTTTCCTACAGAAACCCACTACTTAAAGCAGCACCAGTTTTGAGAAGCTATGTAACATTTATCTCTTCACAGCCTACTCCAGAGAAAACACCCCATCCCCCAGGATTTGCTCTTTATAGAAGTGGTCATGGGTTTCAGTTCTTTTCTTTGACTCGATGGAGTATTTTACATGTCAGAGGTTAAAAACTAATCAGAGCAGGACAAACAGAACCAAACGAAAACCACTTACCCTTTAGTCCATACCTAAAGATCAAAACCAAAAACCAGCTTATAGAATCATAGAATGGTTTTGGGTTGGAAGGACCTTAAGACCATCCAGTTCCAACCCCTGCCATGGGCAGGGACACCTTCCATTAGAGCAGGTTGCTCCAAGCCCCTGTGTCCAACCTGGCCTTGAACACTGCCAGGGATGGGGCACCCACAGCTTCTCTGGGCACCCTGTGCCAGCGCCTCAGCACCCTCACAGGGAACAGCTTCTGCCTTAGATCCAACCTGAACTTCCCCTGGTTCAGTTTGAACCCATCACCCCTTGTCCTATCACTCCAGTCCCTGATGAAGGTCCCTCTCCAGCATCCTTGTAGCCCCCTTCAGGCACTGGAAGGCTGCTCTGAGGTCTCCACACAGCCTGCTTCATTATTCACCTTGTGAGGAAGCTAGGCTTTAAAAGAGGTGGGGATCTGGGCAAAATCCACAACTGCCTCTCAGAAATGGGTATCCTTGTACACGAGACTAACAGCCAGGCTGTGCACAGGCCAGTTAGGAACACATTGCTCACCCCTTGGCAGGGCAGGTGGCTCTCATCGAGCTGCTCCCCTCCCGGTATCACTTACCGAGCGATACTCATAGTAGGTCTTATCAAACTCAGTGCCTCCAATTGTGATCTCTGGAATGAAGAGAGGGATGGCTGAAGGATCCAGCACTCCATCTTTGTCCTGAACACTGCAGGGAAAGCAAGAAGAAAAGAAAAGGAGCAGTTAGTCCACATCCTGCCCCAAAATAGCAACATCTATTCTTAGGGGGACCAAATATTGAAGAACTCCTTTTTTTTTTTTTTTTTGTTAAACACTTGTACAAGGTTTTGGCTCTTTCCTGGTTATGATGAATACTCAGTCCTTCTCCTCACACAGCTACTGTGTTTCTTCCCCTCACCTTTGCCTCCAGTTTGCTCCTGTTCCACCTTTTCCCTGCTTCTCTGTTCCCTCCCTGGAGATGCTCTGTCATTCCTGGAAGGCATCTCTAAGCTTTTTGCTTTCCTAGAAAAGCACAGGAAAACCTGACTCCCACACACTACCTTGCTAAATCCACTTCATTTCATTCCCTCCTGTTCAATCAGTTTGCACACTTTACTCCTTTTGAGGGTTCATTTAAGGTGATGCTCTTCCCCCAGTTCCCATCCAAATGGCTGGATGCTGGGGTAATACCAGGGTTTGGAAGCAGTTTCTCTTGCATCCTGCCTGGCTGTAACTGAGAGGAGATTGCTGCACCAAAACAGGTAACAGGACTCACCAAAACCCTGTCCTGCACAGCAGAAGCCTTTTCAAATACCCCACATTTAAGATGTCTGAGAAACTGCTAGAAAGCCACCTTCTGCATACTGGTATAATGCATAGAGCAAGAGTGCCACCTAGACGTTTTGGGGGCAAAATACATCCATTTGCAGTCAACAGTGAGCAAATTCAGCACTTGAAACTGTAAATTGTGTTGGGTTTGGTGAACGGCATTTACAAACACTTACATACACACAATGCACATGCCCTGAGCAACACACACTTCATCACCTTGAAGCAATTCCTTGTTTCCCCCTAAATCCCAGCTTTTGGGAGCTTATCTCACAGCACAGAACAGTTTCAACAGGTAACGCTAATGTATCCTAATGGACATACTAGATTATCCTACTACAGACAAATTAATAATGAAATGCAATAATCTAGTAGAAACTGAGATGGGAGAAAGGTAAATGCCCTTTTAGAAGACCAGGATGAACATCAAAGAGGATTCCTATCAACTACCACATTATCTATCTTCACCTATATTAAATGTGTTCCACATGCTGGAAGGCAGGGAAATGAACCCTCCTTTGCCTCCTCCCCAATACAGCAAGAGCTCTTTTCACTAGCACTCATCCTCCTGTGGGTCAATGCCAGCCTTCCCGCTCCAGGCCAGCTTGGAATAACCCAGCTGGGATGGAAGAGCTTGCCCAGAACAGTGATTTGATGATGCAACTGGTTTGATTTCTAAATGCCAGCATCCTTCAGGAAGAGCAGCTTTGCCCCTGCAAAGTCTCCTCTCTTGGGGTTCTGCTGAGAAGGTATAAGCTTTAACACTGCTGATTAACCTGGAACTAAAAGAAACAGACCTCAACAGAAAGCAGCCCTTCTGGTACCAGCTCTTCATTCCCTAAGTGCAGGCAATGTTTGAAGACCTCTCACTGAGCTCAGGGTTAACAGCACAGGCTGTGGAAGATGCACTCATCTATCAGGGAATAAACATCTCCAGCCCTTCTTCCCTGCCAAGTAGCAGATGTTCTGGACCTTCCAAGTCTGTAGGAGAAAGCAGATAAAATGTGTCCAGGCATATATAAAGTATAACTTGACACTAGTCAACCAGTCTACAATTAATCCATTCTTCCATGAATCTCAGCCAAAAGGCAATCAGAGGCCAATTCCCAGGCACAATATACCTCAGACAATGATAAGGAGGAAAACCTACTGCTCCTAAAACATCTTTGCTCTCACAAGCAAGAAACCACTGCGCCACAAAACCATACAAACCTAGTGCTACCCAAGGGGGCTCCTCCAGGTTGGGCTCTGCTCTGTACCTGAAGAAGTACCTTTGAGCACCAACTGAAAGCACCACCCAAAGATACCTGCCACAACAATGTCTTTAACCACAGACACACATTCACTTGCCAGATCAGGAAGTGCTTAAAGGCACCTTTTGTTTCCTTCATTTTCTCTCTCCCCCAGCACAAAGTGAGCACTATTTCTCCTTTTCTGGCACCTAACTGTGTTTTCTTGAAGCAGCTCTCCCCATGCAGCAGCATGCTTTACATACCCATAATATTATGTCACACTTCAGACTTAAAGAGCATGTAAGTGACTGTGTGATCCTAACACTGTAGGAACATTAGATTTCAGCTCACGATCATTGCAACCATCCATAATCCTATTAGGAAAGGTTCTTCCCATTGCTACACAGGAATCACACTTGCAAGTACACTTTAGCAATGGGTAGCTCATGTCTTCTCCAAAAGCACTCATCACACACCTACTGCATCCACTATGTCCAGCAGGACACACATGAGAAGGTATGAGGAATTGGGACCAACACATTCCTGTATCTTTTGGGGAGGAAGTCCTGTTTCCCTTCCAGACAGCTTAGAGGATGCTGTACCTGAAGAAACCTGATAACACACAAAGAATTTAGCTTATTCTTCCACCTATGTATAAACCATTGCTTACCACTAAGAACACTGCAAATTCTGCTGAACAAGGAAAGGTAAAGGAAGTGGAGAGTGAAAAGAAGAAGAAAAACAAACCAGTCAGCCAAACAAAGCACAGTTTACATCGCCTGAGCCACGATTTCTCAACTGATGATGTTGGCATAGTCACAAAGCCTGAAGTGACAATATACAGTGTGAGAAAACCACTCTTCCTACCTAAAAGCATTCACTGGTCTAAGAGGCTTAGAAACAAAACCGTATCAAGTTAAATCCTGCCTTTATACATGAAAGTAACTTGAGAAATAGCAGGTGGATCCCACTAGAAAACAGACTGTTTCCTTGCACACCTTGAAAGTAGGTTCTCACTAACCGGTTGTTGTTTTCCAGGTTGGAACCTGAGCAAGCGGGTGGTATTTATTCCTCTGCTATTCTCACCCTTATCACCTCAGCCACAGCTCCTCAACCGCTGCTGCGGTCGGCTTCCCTGCCTCCCATGGGAAAGGTCCAAACACATGCAAGTGAGCCTGTCAGCATGTGATATACTCTCCATTTTACCCATGCTTGTGAGAGCAGGGGAAAGGAGAAATGCTCCTGACTCATGCCATGGGCACATAGAGCTGGGTGGGAGAGATGGTTCCTGCATCCAACTCTTACCATCCCGCCCTCCTGTGCTCCTTCAGCAGGCACACAGGACAGTGGCCAGCTGTGTGCCCCCCATGGGTCTTTCCTTGCCTGTCATTTCTTCCTTACCTGTTTCTTTCCATCTAGATAAAGCCACTGTAAGAGGAAATGACAAAGAACTGTTTCACCTGGAGCAAGAGAGAAGTAAGGTTGGACGGGGCTTGGAGCAACCTGCTCTAGCGAAAGGTGTCCCTGCCCATAGCAAGGGTTGGAAGCGGATGAGCTTTAAGCTCTCTTCCAACCCAAACCAGCTGGGATTCTATGAAGGATGCAGTTTTCTATACTGCCACAAGTTTTACAATTGCTTTATGAGATTCTGGAGTCTCCAGGACAAAGACCTTCAAAAATAAGTCCAATCCACCTCTGGCAAGTGCAGTCCTGCTACCTGAAATCAGCCAAGACAGACATTCACGCATGGACACTTTGCTAAACATGCTTGATGACACTGTGAAACAGCACCAACGGGTCACCCTCATTCACTTCCATGCTTCCCTGTAGCAAGATTTCCTTTAACCAGAGCAAAATATAAAGGAAGGAAATAGGAGTCAGGCTCAGGGGTTAGCAAAAGCTCAAAGAAGCTAAACAAATGTTAAGAGAACTTACACATTACAAGTTATTGCACATACAACATCCTTTAGTAACAACCTCAACATTTATGTCTTATGTCCCACTAAATATGATACTAGAGGATTTAATACACAGGGTTTGGGGTGCACTTAATAGTTATTACTGAACACAACTGAACAGCTGAGAGTGGCAAGCTATTTGATGGCTAGATTGCTTCCAAATGGAACTAGATTCCTACTTCATCAAGCCAAAACAAATGCTCATACTTCTCTTTTTCCTTTTGTTAATTAAATTAGTGTTGGCTGAAAAAAGCCAAAGATTTGTCCATACAAAATATGTTCTGCTCTAGCAAATTCCAAAGGAGCTGTGGGCAGATTCACTGTGGACCTGCCTGATGAAACAAGTCCAATGCAGTAAGGTCCCCCCATCAACTGGTAAAGTAACACAGGTGACATTACACCAACTACAGCTCTTCATTCCAAGCCATTGGATTTGCAATACTTTGACAGACACCCAATTTCACTGCCAAGGGCACAGACAAAAACATGCCTGAGACTGCAGTGGCAACAGAGGAACTCCCTGAATGGTTTCTGTTGGACTCAGCACTTGTAGAGGAAGGAAAACTGTGAAGAGCATCTTCTGGGAGATCCCTTCAGCTTCCACACACAAATATATACATTTAACCTTTTACCAAGGCATGTTATACCCCACAACCACACTACTTTATTAAGGAAAGAGGGCAAGGCAGGGAGATGAAAGGTATCATTGTGCAACTGAGTTTTATACAGGTGTAGCTCACCAGTTTGGTTAACTTATTTGCATTACCAAGTTAGTCAGAGGCCCTGCTGGGGTCTGGTTTGGGTTGGAAGGGAGCTTAAAGCTCATTCAGTTCCAATTCCTTGCCACGGGCAGGAACACCTTCCACTAGAGCACATTGCTCCAAGCCCCTGTGTCCAACCTGGCCTTGTTCCTGTACATTAGACCTTATATACATGGTTCTGACCACTGCTAATCAATCAATCCCTTTCCCCAAACCAGCTGAAGGTGGAAGAGGCAAAAGTGACAACAGCCAAGGAGCACCAGAGTGGGATTATGACCGCAGCACCCTCCTGCTCAGCACGAGTCAGAGCACATTGTCCCTCTGCCAAGCATCAGATGTGAGCCAGCCCAAGGCAGGAGTGGGCTGTGCAAAATGAGACCAGTGAAGGAAGCAATTGCAGATGGATACAGTAAATACCGGCTGCAGCCTTCCAGAAACACCCAGGAGAGGGCAGCATGTGCCAGCATATGGAACAGGCACCACCAGGAGCAGTCACAGAACCCATTGGGTTGGAAGGGACCCTTATCTACTCCAACCCCCTACAAGAGGCAGGGACATCTTCATCTAGATCAGGTTGCATAGAACCACATCCAGCCCGGCCCGGAATGTCTGCAGGGATGGGGCATCCACCACCTCTCTGGGCAGCCTGTGCCAGTGGTTTACCACCCTCACTGTAAACTATTGTTCCATCATATCCATCCTGAATCTCCCTCTTTTTGTTCTAAAACCGTCACCCCCTTGCCCTGCTGCAATAGGCCCTGCTAAAAGTCTCTCCCCATCTTCCTTATAGGCCCCTTTTAAGAGCCAAAAGGCTGCAATAAGGTTTCCCTGGAGTCTTCTCCAGACTGCACAACCCCAACTCTTCAGCCTTTCCTCGCAGGAGAGGTGCTTCAATCCTCTGGTTATTGTGGCACTTCTCTGGTCCCTCTCCAGTCTTTCCTGTACTGAGGACTCCAGAGCTGGATGCATTCTCCAGGTGGAGGCCCACTAGAGCAGAGGGGCAGAACCATCTCCCTTCTAAGGTTTCCCTGGAGTCTTCTCCAGACTGCACAACCCCAACTCTTCAGCCTTTCCTCGCAGGAGAGGTGCTTCAATCCTCTGGTTATTGTGGCACTTCTCTGGTCCCTCTCCAGTCTTTCCTGTACTGAGGACTCCAGAGCTGGATGCATTCTCCAGGTGGAGGCCCACTAGAGCAGAGGGGCAGAACCATCTCCCTTCACCTGCTGGCCATGCTCCTCTGGATGCAGCCCAAGATACCATTGGCTTTGTGGGCTGCAAGCACACACATGCCAAAATTCTCTTTCCAAAAGGAGAAGTTCATGCAGGCATGGGACAGCTACACATCTGTACAGGGCTGGGAACCACAAGCTCTTGACAACTTGGCCATCAGAATACTCAAGGAAAGGATCAGCTTGAAGGTGCATGAATTAGCACCTGAGTTCAGCATTTGATGCTTTGGGATTCAATTCCAACACGGAATCACAGACTGGTCTGGGTTGGAAAGGACCTAAAAAAACATCTATTCCAACCCCTGCCACAGGCAGGGACACCTTCCACTAGAGCAGGTTGCTCCAAGCCCCTGTGTCCAACCTGGCCTTGAACACTGCCAGGGATGGGGCAGCCACAGCTTCTCTGGGCACCCTGTGCCAGCACCTCAGCACCCTCACAGGGAAGAGCAGTAAAGAGAGGTAGTCCTCAAACTCCAAAATATGTTGAACAAAAACACTGATGTGTATGTAGAAAAGGGAGTTCAGACTTACACTTTCATCTATGTGTTCCAGACGAAGCAGCTGTAGAAGTGTTCTGGTTTAAAATGCTTTTCTGTGATCACCCAGGAATAGAAGTGCACACAAAAATACCTTCCTAAATGCCACAGGTCACAGCACTGAGGAAATACCTGGAGAGTTGTTGTGCTTTGTGAATGGGATCTATTCATCCAGAGTCTCTTGTCTGATTAGCAGCAGCAACAAAATGCCACAGCATATTATAGTGACAAGCACGGATATTACAAAAGCCTGCTATTATCACTGCTACCTTCTGAAAAATCCAAGTCAAAGTGCAAATACAAGCATTCCTTTAAAAGCTCAAGACTTGAACCCTTTTCCTTGAGACCTGATGCTAAGTCATGTTCAGTTCCTGGAAGACATCCTACTTACTAAAGTCTCAAATGATGGAAAGAAACATCATCCTGCTCCAGCCATGGCCCCTTGTCAAACTTCAGGTACTCGATGTCTTCAATGACCTGGAATCAGTAAACAAAAGTCATATCTGAGAAGTGGTCTGATCAGAACATCCCCAAAACCAGCAATGAACATGCCCCCCCAAAAAAATCAATGAAATGATGAAAATCTACTATTCAGTCACACAGCAAAAACTGTATTCACAATGAAAATGTTTGGAGCTAACACCTCATCTCCCAGTCATATTTCCTCCCTGGGCAGGCACACAGGGGCCAGCTCTAAAGTTCCTGCTGCTTTCAGCCTTGGCCAGCAGAGGATGGCAGCAAATGCATCACCTGAGAGGTGCCTTATTTCCAAACAGTTACCTCTTACCTTCTTCAACCTGCTGCTGGGGCTGAAAGGAAGGAAAGAAGGTATGGCCCCAACTCTAAGGTAGATTGAGAATGGGAATAAGTCTAAATTTAACCACCTTTTGTTGTAAACAAAAACCACAGAATCAGAGAATGGCTACGGTTGGAAGGAACCTTAGACCTCACCCATCCAGTTCCAACCCCCCGCCTGGAGAACAGCCTTCTCTTCTCCAGCTGCCCCAGCCCAGCTCTCTCAGCCTGGCTCCAGAGCAGAGCTGCTCCAGCCCTCGCAGCAGCTCCAGGGCCTCCTCTGGCCTCGCTCCAGCAGCTCCACGTCCCTCTTGTGCTGTTCCCCAGAGCTGGATCAGGACTGCAAGGGGGGTCTCCCCAGAGCACAGCAGAGGGTCAGGATCCCCTCCCTGAGCTGCTGCTCACACTGAGCAAACCCCATCATGCTACATAAGAAGCCTGTTTATTGTTTTGTTCTTTCCCAACATGGTTGTGGAGCAATTGTGGCAACTGCCTCTCGGTGTTGCTGTGTGTGCTTCACACCCTGAAAGTAGCCATCCAAAGGCTCACAATTTCATCAGTCATCAGGACCTACCCATGCATGTACCCTGAGCAGAAAGGCAAAACTCACAACTCAGCACTCAGAACCATTCAAACGTGGAACACCAGCTCAGCAAATCATTCCTTCAGCATCCCCAAGCTTCTCAATCTCCTGTCTGAGCTTTATTTACAGCCTGGCTCCATCAGAAAACACATCTTTGCTGGTTCACTGGGGAATTGCTTCACACGAGCTTGAGGTTATCACACCCAACTGACTAGATCTGAAGGAAACCTGAACCAGTATTGGGAAGATGCACTTCAGATGCACGATGAGGTGGAGATACTACCTGGAAGCAACTTGGGAAGGAGGGGGTTGTTACAGCTTCAAACATCACTTTTCAGAGGCCTTTTCCAGAAGGAAAGGATAAAGCAAGGAGGTCAGGACCAAAATCCTGATGACACATTGTCATCCCATTAATACAAGTAAGCAGATGCCAGGAATATAGTGAGTGATAGAATAAGTAATGAAAATTGCTTCTATTCTTTACTGTACATTAAGTCCACTCTAATTATTCCCTGCAATCACAGCAAACACCAAATCCCATCTATTACCACTTAAAAGGCAATAACAAAGTGCTATTACAAAGTAGGTTTGACTATAAAGGTCCACTCTACTACCAGTATTGTTTCTATGGTAAGAAGTAACAGCTTAGAGCTATGACTGCATTAGTATTTTTCCTTGAGGCATCTGTATTTCTTAAATACTAATTTTGCTGACAAAGGCCTAAAAAAATCCCTATGGTTGACATGACACCACCAAAACATATGTAAGATTTCAAGCAAGCACTCTAACACCTACCCCTCTTATGTTGGGGGCTGGACCTATATCCTAAAACAATATAACCAGCTTCATTTCTCTTCTCCTCTAACAGAGGAAAGGAGAGCATGAAGTGGACTCTGGAAGGATTATCAGAGTTTGCAAACAAGAAACAGAGGCTAAAAATACTAAAATCAAAAAGACATCTCTGAAAAGGTATTTTTAGTGCAAGTTGAGATCCTTACTGCTACTACAGAATTCAAGCAGGGATTCACCATGGACCATTCATCCCTAGAACTGAAATGGGCCCACTACAAACCTGTCCAGAATTACAAAGTGCTTCTTGCTCTGAACAGCAGGGGACAGCAGCTACAGAGAAAAGTTAACAGTGGAGAAGCAAAAAGCTTCAGTTACCAGTAGTAACTCTCCATGAGCAAGAATGTTCACTGAAAGAAGGGAAATGTATTACACCTACTCCAAAAAATAACACGCTTGAGTAGGAGGAAGCACTGATCTCATGTCAATCTTGACACATAAAGAGATGGCTCATTTCTAGCAGTGAGAAGGCAATTTATCTGGCTTGGTCCAGGGCTAAAGTGCGTGGCAAAACCATTCGGAGACAGTTTAGGTATCATGTGCCAGGTCATACAGGTGAATGCCCCAAGTTACAAAGCCAGTAGCAGCTCTGGATATCCAGCTCTTTGCTATAACCAACTCATGACTAGCTTTTAGATAACAACAGCTATTTTATCACATAGAAACCTCTGCACCCACCTGGCTTATAGGCAGCTGCACAATGACAAAAGCCAACACAGACAAACCTTATGCTGGAAGGCAAAGTCTCAGTTGAATGCTGGGGGTGACTTACGTCTTTCTATTGTGTCCTCTTTACATTTCAGTCTTGGAAGTTTAACAACTCATCAGTATACACAGCAAACTCTTACCTTCTCCACATCCTCTGCCTCACTTGCTGTGTACTGCAGAATTTCACTGGTCTCACTGCAAAGAAGAGAAAGAGTGAATTCCTGTGATCTATTTGTTCTAACCATCCTCTTCCCCTGCTCCAAAATGAAGCAGAAATGAAGTTAAAAGACCCAAAACACAGAAAGAGAATCATTATCTTAAGGTGCTCATAGAGTTCTTGTCACTGAATTCCTATTAGACCTGTAAGTTGCTTCTTTCCTGGTGGGAAATTGCTTTTAAAGAACAAATGACCTATGGTACCTACATAGTTTCAGTTCAAAATCGAAAAGTAATCAAAATCCCACCTATTCATTTCCATTTCACTACTGGGGATACTTGGACCCAATTACAATTCTCAATCTGCCTGAAACCAAGCGAAGCTTTCAACCAGTCTAACTCCAAACTTCCATACACCTTCCTTTTTTAAAGTGCATTAATACCTGGGGGTATTTTTTAACAGAAGAACAGCTTCATTCATCATTATTTACCAAGGCTGAGCTTACTCAACCAGTATCAATGCAGGCAGCAGGATCTGTAAGTCTAAAACCACTTAAAACAGTCAAGAGCTTCCTGGTTACATGATTATTTGCTTATTCATACAGCATGGAAAAGTCACTTGCAGAGCAGGGCCACAGCAGGAGTTCCTATATTGAACACATTTCACTCCTACACACCCACAGGCACCCTCAGGAACATCAAAGCTCACACAGTTCCAACCCCTGCCACAGGCAGGGACCCCTTCCACTAGAGCAGGTTGCTCCAAGCCCCTGTGTCCAACCTGGCCTTGAACACTGCCAGGGATGGGGCAGCCACAGCTTCTCTGGGCACCCTGTGCCAGCGCCTCAACACCCTCACAGGGAAGAGCTTCTGCCTCATCTCAATCTCCTCGCTGGCAGGTTCAAGCCATTCCCCTTGTCCTGTCCCTACATCCCTTGTCCAAAGCCCCTCTACAGGCTTCCCGGAGCCCCTTTAGGCACTGGAGCTGCTCTAAGGTCTCCCCTTAAGGAGCCTTCTCTTCTCCAGGCTGACCCAGCCCAGCCCTCTCAGCCTGGCTTCAGAGCAGAGCTGCTCCTAAACCTGCTCCAAGAGTTGACTCCAAATCTGTACCAGTTGCCCTGGAAAACCTTTCCTTTATTTAACAAAAACTGAAGAGAAAATGAAACAGCTGCCAGATGTGCCCAGTGTATCCGACACCACACTGGAAAGCTGAAAAGCATGGAGACTTCTGCTTAGCCCAAGCACTTCCAAGTTTAATCGGATTAAAGCTGGCAACCTAGGTTGCTCTAAGTAGTCACAGTATCAAAATAACTTAAAATTGCAGCAGACCAAACTAGTTCCTGGTCTGCATGAACACTGGTCAGTTAAAACTGCTCTGATAAAGTTCATTTATAATCACTTGATTAGAGCTCTTGTTTTGACTCTGCAGCTTCTTAGAGCTCTCATTAAAAGAGCTGCTCAGTGGAGGCAGTACTGAATATGATAGAGAACATTAGGAATCTTAGGGCTTTGGTCCAGAGAAGCCTGTTTGAGTCAGATTTTGGTCATCCTCAAGAGTCTTAGTCTGCCCAAAGACTAACAGCCAGATGGAATATAGATCACTGCAGCAAACAAACAGTTACAGACAGTTGAAGCTTGTGTATATTTATCCAATATACAAGGCAGCAGCAAGGTCCAGAGATGCACAAAGCAGAAGCTTCATACCATCACAACTTCCCTACATCAAGAGGGCAGAGGCATCCTTTAGATCCAAGCACAAAGATCGATTTGACAAGCTCCTGCAAGCCCATCTGCTGAGGAGGGTGCCAAGCAGAGGGTGTTTGCTTTACAAGTGTAC
>NW_009926106.1:0-7671 GCF_000696875.1 Nestor notabilis | reverse complement strand
AAGAGTTGAAATCACAGCAGGACCAGCTCTAGGTTTAGCCTCATGCAACACCACTTGGTTTGACTCAAAGAACAAGCAGCATTTTTCTCCTCACCAATACATTCAAACCATTCTCCCCTCAGGGGGATGACAGACTCAAGGCTTCCCACTTTTCCTCTCCATCCTTAGCCCCCACCATTGCCTTCTGAGAGCCACGTGCTGGACACTACCACACTGGGATGCAGCTGACCATACATCACATCACCTTGTGTGAATGACAAGCTCTGTACAAAGTTATTCAGTCAACTGCTGACAGTGCAGTTACACTGGGAGGTAGAGCAAGAAAGCAAGGGGACAACAAGAGCAGGCCACAACATAGCCAAAGATCTACTTTACACCTAAGTGCAACTCAGTCAGCTTCATGCACACATGAACCTCGAGTGATTACAGAATGTTTTCATGTATAGTTCTGTGACCTGTAAGAGTTTCCCTTCCAGGAACCTATTTGTTTAGGAATTTTAGGACTATCTGATTTTTGCTAGAGCTCTTTTATAACAACTAGGAGAGCTGCCAAACTGTAATAACCTCATATCAAGTTCATAGGGCACACATTCTAGTGGGGAAGCAAGAGAAAGCCAGGAGAGCCCAGAGTAGAGCACCTCCAGTCTCTCAGAACAGGTGGCAGTGCAGTCTTCACTTACCAGCACTAAAAAGTCCACCAAACCCTTTTCAAACATGGAAGGCTACCAGGGATATGCCTCAGAAGGTGAAGAAGCAAAGCTAGGAAAGGGAACAGTCCCTTTCCTGATAACCTTCCTCCTATTCCTCCATACCACAACCAAGAAACCAGCCAAACCTATGGCAACTGAAAGGAGAGAATAAACCCAAACTCTCCCCAAAAGACCTTAGATTGCATCACACTTTCCTAAGGTCATGCAAACACACAGCTATGGTTATGGCATTTTGGACATCATGCCAAGAAAAGGATTCCAACCACTCCTGCCAGCTAACAGAATGAAAGGTGTTGATGCCAAGCACATGCTGAGGGCTGTCAAAAAGGGAGACAGAACTTGGTTTTGCAGAGCAAACAGACCAGATACCCAGCTTTGCTCCTGAAGTGCTCTTTTAACAATGAAAAAGTGGATGTTTCTTTGTATCTGACTCTGTGCCAGCAAAGCTGTAATGCCTTAGTACAGCAGGATGAAACCTTACTGCAGATGAGGGCTCCTCAGCTTTACAACATACAAACCAATGAAATCTAATGCATTTACTATTGCACAACACTTGCCCCACTCTGAACCCATTAAGAATCAAACCAATCATTGCTTTAGAAAGCTCACACCTAAAATGACTTCATTTTTAAGCTTCCAACGTTGTAACAGTGGCATCAGGCTCCTCAGTGCCAGAGGTAACTACACACAAGTACACAGAGTTACCATGCCATGAATGTGATACCACATCACTAAGAAGCAATATTGTACATGGCACAAGGAGGATTTCTCACGACATGAGTTTATTTGCTTCTATTGGCAGATATATGAGGATTTGCACACATGTTTTTCTCCAAGACTTAATAGACAAAGCATTTTTGCTAACCTGATCTCTGGTAAGAAGGTTTTCTTGTAAGCATCCTCAATGTGCTGGAGATAGGAAGGAGACACCTTTTTCTCATATGCCTAAAAAAGCAAACAGAAAACAAGGCTGTAAAATGACTCTTCTTTCTTTTCCCACCAGTACAGACATCAGCCCAAGCAGAAAGTGCTGCTACACCAGCTTGCCCTGTATTAGCAGTCAAACATCCAAGTGAACCACATACACATTCATGGAAGCTGTAAGAATGAAGACTTTTGGAGTGTTTAGAATCTCTTATGTGGCATTAAATATTGAAAGTACCCTGAAGAACAAGACAGTGTGTGTTAATCACTGCTTTGCCCTGCACTGCTATGTCCACAGTTTGAATGATTAGCCATATGAGTATGATTCTTCTCATATGCTACTGAATCTAGATAGGGAAAAGCAGGTTCAATAGAAGAGGGTAAAAGTGAAAAGGTTTCTTCCAATTTCAGTCTGTACCAAGAAACATCTCATTTTCCTTGAGTTCACATAAGCTAGGAGAACCATACATCACCAGCCTCAAAAAGACCAGCTTTCTAAGGCCTGTGCAACCCTACCTACCTGTATGTTTAAGGAAGTCATATATAAGCATCCAGAAAACACGAGACTCTGAGTTTGCCTTTCCAATAAGAGGGTAAATGTGCCCTTGGGGCAACTTCCAGTGCTTAAAGGGGCAATCACCCCAACAGCTTTCCCTTGGAATTTCATGGATATCATACCTGCTGTCAAAGAGTTTCTCTTCCACGCAGTCTACTTTAATGCCACATTTGCAAAATAGCAGGAATTGCTCCAATCTACCATGTGTTCCTTCAGTTCAATCCTAAAATTTAAGTACATTTCCTCCTTGAAATGCTCATCCAAGAATCATGTTGGAATGATGTGTGTCTGCTAGTTGGGTCCACTGGAGGGCTCCTCTTTTTCCAGAGCCCCACAACAACAGCACACTGAATACCCACTCCATCCACTGAGAAGGCAGAATTCCCGAAAATACCAGCCCCAAACAAGCACTACACTCTTCAGCAGTACCACTGACCCAAAAAGTTACAAGTTACAGCAGCAATTGCTGCCTAAAGGTCTCAAAATTGCCACCAAAATTTGTGTTCACAAGAGCAAAGAACTCCCAGGTCCACTGAACCCCAGACTGCTTTGGGTTGGAAGAGAGATTAAAGCTCACACAGTTCCAACCCCCTGCCACAGGCAGGGACACCTTCCACTAGAGCAGGTTGCTCCAAGCCCCTGTGTCCAACCTGTCCTTGAACACTGCCAGGGATGGGGCAGCCACAGCTTCTCTGGGCACCCTGTGCCAGCGCCTCAGCACCCTCACAGGGAAGAGCTTCTGCCCAAGAGCTCATCTCAGTCTCCCCTCTGGCAGGTTCAAGCCATTCCCCTTGTCCTGTCCCTCCATCCCTTGCCCAAAGCCCCTCTCCAGGTTTCCTGGAGCCCCTTTAGGCACTGGAGCTGCTCTAAGGTCTCCCCTTCAAGAGCCTTCTCTTGTCCAGGCTGACCCAGCCCAGCTCTCTCAGCCTGGCTCCAGAGCAGAGCACAGGCTCCAGCCCTCAGAACGGCTTCTGTTACTGAAGTTGCTAAAATGGAAAAGCTGTGTTTTTCCCATCAGGAGGAGTATCTTGCTCATTGAGGCACAGACACATTCACTCATGGCCTAAACTGCTGGAGGGCAGAAGGGCAGAGTCACTCAAGCAGCAAACTAAACAACTCCAGCCACGCAGATCACAAAGCAGCAAGGGCACCCTTACACTTATGGCTTTGAATTCACTTCTCTTCAGCAATCACCAGCTCCCCTTTTAAGTGAGCAGGAAACTGCAAACCAAATTGCTACTAGCTCATCCTAACAAGGATCAGATTTTTTACACTAGCCAGAAAGCACCCTGGATTTTCTATCTCATGGAATACCTATAGAAAAGCAGTTTCATGTTTAAAATGGGTCGTTTTGCTGCATTAACACAAAAGCACCCAAGCAGTAATTTTCTTCATTTCAGAAAATGACCTGGACTTGCTGATCACAAGTGACCCACACATTAACATCAGCAGAGGTCTGAAAACCCTGTCAACTGGGGAAGATGGAGACAGGGACCAAATTTGGGGCTTTTGGAACTCAGGAAGTACAGAGTATATTGCAATATAGTGATAGGACAAGGGGGAATAGCTTTAACCTGCCAAAGGGAGATTGAGATGAGCTCTGAGGCAGAAGCCCTTCCCTGTGAGGGTGCTGAGGCGCTGGCACAGGGTGCCCAGAGAAGCTGTGGCTGCCCCATCCCTGGCAGTGTTCAAGGCCAGGTTGGACACAGGGGCTTGGAGCAACCTGCTCTAGTGGAAGGTGTCCCTGCCCATGGCAGGGGTTGGAATTGGAGGAGCTTTAAGGTCCCTTCAACCCAAACTAGTCTGTGATTCTATAAAACCCCACAGGACTTAAGGGCAGAACCCCAGACAGTTAGAGGCTGTAATAGCTGTAAGAGGTAAAATTACCTCTCCTTTCTCTTGAATCCTCTTCTGCACCTCTGGAACAGGTACATCTATATAAATGACCAAGTGAGGTGGCAGGAATTCACCAATGCTGACATCTTTGATCTCCTTGTAGTGATCAAGACCTATATATAAAACAAAATCAAACACACTGCAGAACTAAAGGCAACAAGACATACTGTAAATGAGGACAAGTGCAGTAAGAACAGCATTAAGATTACAACCTCCTGGATTATGAATCTACAATCATTTCTGGAGTGTTTTTCCTTGCTTCTGTAGACCACAGAGCTTTTGAGCAACAGCAGATCTCCTCTCCAAAACCACAACAACCAGACTCCACTTTGGAGAAAAGAACCAGTGTTCAAGGGCAGGTTGGACACAGGGGCTTGGAGCAACCTGCTCTAGTGGAAGGTGTCCCTGCCTGTGGCAGGGGGTTGGAACTGGAGGAGCTTTAAGGTCTCTTCCAACCCAAACCAGTCTGGGATTCTATGATAAGCAGATAAAAAGCACTGAATAAAGCCTCACGGCTTGAGATTAATCCTTGATGCCTGCAACAGGAAGATGCTAAGCACCTTATGAACAACTCTGAATATTTACAAGGAGTCCATCTTCCCAGCAGGCATGTTTCTTTCTTTCTGAAGAACTGAACTACCACACTTCAGAGAGATGAGGGCAAAGAACTTACATCGCTTGTGGATATAGCCTTGTTTAAACATTGCATCCAGGAACACAAAGTCGCTGTAGGGAGAGCGCTCCAACACCACACCTTGTCCTGCAATAGAAGGCAGTTTCCAGTCAGCAAGGCTCAAAGAGATGGAAAATTAAAGCACGTACTGCTCTTACAGTCTATTTTCTGAATGCCTTTGTTAAACAAAAGAACAAGGTTTTGGCTCACACAAACATACTGGGTATGTGGGTTGAACACACTTGTCTCACCCATATATTCTCCTTCTGTGCCCACCAAAAGTACTGGTGTATTTAAGGAGTACGTTTATGGATGTGCCTGAAACTTTCTGGCATTCACAGCTTTTCACCTTTTTCAGAAAACACTTATTAAGGCACATGGAACAGGTAAATCAGTATTGGTACAGGAAACCTTTTTGCCCAGGAAGACATTCACATTACAACAATACAATAACAAGATAGTATTTAATGGAAGTCAAAAGACTGAACCAAAGACACCATCAGGAATTAAGCCTAGGGAGAGGTTTTAAAGGGCTGTGCAATCCACAGCTACCTTGGTACATTTAAAATGTCTTTTTGAAAATAAAGATCAGGAATTGATCTTTATTTCCCAGAGGAGGCCACAAGGATGAGCAGGGGCTGCAGCACCTCCTGTATGGAGACAGGCTGAGAACATTGGGGCTGTTGAGCCTGGAGAAGAGAACACCCCATGGCAGGGGGTTGGAACTGGATGATTTTGAGGTCCTTTCCAACCCAAACCAGTCTGATATACTTTGATTGCCAAAGTAAAACTAATTAAGTTGATAATTGGTATTTCCTTTGCTGGAAAGGACATAAGATACCTTCTAACAGAGAATGTGCAAAATGGTTTTCTAAATGGGCTATTAACCTGTAATAAGGGTGGGGGGAAAATATGAAAATCTTAAGAATATAAGAGCCTTTCATTTTAAAATGCACATCATAGACCCCAGGCTGGTTTGTGTTGGAAAGGACCTCAAAGCTCATCCAGCTCCAATCCCCTGCCACGGGCAGGGACACCTTCCACTAGAGCAGGTTGCTTGTGTCCAACCTGGCCTTGAACACTGCCAGGGATGGGGCAGCCACAGCTTCTCTGGGCACCCTGTGCCAGGGCCTTCAGCGCTCCCACAGTAAAGAACTTCTGCCTGAGATCTAACCTGAACTTCCCCTGGTTCAGTCTGAACCCATCACCCCTTGTCCTATCGCTACAGTCCCTGATGAAGAGTCCCTCTGCAGCATCCTTGTAGCCCCCTTCAGACAGAGGAAGATCCCAGCAAAGCCCTTCAAAGCAGCTTACTCACAACTTGTACTCAGAAGCTAGTTTACAACTGGTATTTATTTACTGTGGAGTCTAACCTGTGCTCAGCAGGTGCTCCAAGGCATCAGCATACTGCAAAACACGATTGCCAAACAGCCAGGCCTGCAGTCGATACGAGTGTCCATCAGAGCATTTGGGGTCGTTGTAAAACCTCTCCAGGTTACAGAAACCATTAAACTTCTCAGGCAGCAGCGTTCCATCTCCTGTGATTCTGTTCAGGTAATGGATGTCAGCTTCTGGGAAGTATTTCATGCCTGACAAAACAGAAACCCACCAAAGAATACCAATCAGAAGAATTCTTTTACACTAAGCATCTATATAATTAAATGTATAGCTGGGATTGGAAACAGCTCGTGAAACAGCCCAAAATCCTTTGGTCAATCACATTATTGAGGGCAGACAAATCCTTATTGGAACTATTGCCACCTTTCACCTCACCAGTGAAGAGCTGAGCTATGTCCTAAACTAAAGCTTTTAGACACCCATCCTCTAAAGAACAGCTCTTGCCACCCATCCTCTGAGCACCCCAGTGCTCTGCACCCACCCATGCAGAAAATCCTACCTCTCAAGGAGCTCAGTGAGAAAAGTATCCCACAGATCCAACAACCAACCTGGTGCCATTTCAAACCACACCAACGTCCTCTTCTGCCCTTAACTACAAGCCCTCCACATGAATTGTGGCACTGCCTAAGAATTTGCTAGCCAAGAACTGTTGGTTTAAGTGAACTGGCTTTACACAAGAATCACACTATTAAATCCACTTAGTTGTTAGAGAAATAGGTCAAAGCAGTACCTAGTTTTTCTGCTATCTGTTGTGCAAGCTTGCCCTTCCCAGAGGATAAGTTCCCCTCCACTGTAAAGACTTTGCTGCGTTCAGTGAACCTCTTTGTAGTTCTGTCTCCCAACATATAAGCCAGCCACCCATACTGCAGGTTCTGCTCAGGGCTGAGATGAATTCTTGCCTGCAAGAAAACACAATGAAAAGAGCATGTTTCAGTTTTCTCACCTGAAAAGCGTGGCTTTTCCAGCCCTTCTGCAGAGGGATAAACACTCACACACCTGAGACAAGGGATTTTCATACAGGAGAAGTTAGTGCTGCCATTTCAGCTCAGCAACTGAGGCTGTATTTATGCAGAGAAGCTCTTTATGAAAAGACAAAAAGACAAAAGCCATTTTCAGTGCTTTTTAAGCCTGAAGCCAGCACTCTGCTCTGAACCTCCCCAATGACTGAAACTTCCCAGGCTTACTGAAGGCCACGGGCACACGATGTGCCCTCCCATTCTCAAGGGAGATCCTGCAGTAGGCTTTTGCTTGTTGGTGGGTAGACATTAACATCAAACCCTCTCTCAGGAGGGTTACAGCTTCATTTCTGCACACCACAGCTCCTGACGAGCGGAAAGACAGACCGACCTGGCCTGCAAACGCAAAGGCAGACCCCTTCTGAGCCCTGCTCAGCAACGCCACCCTGGTAACAACCAAATAAGCCTTTTTCTAAGCGATGTAAAGACCTCACTTACACACTTGACCTCTTATTGCATATTCTGCTTGCACCACAGACCCCAGTCACCAGCCGAAGG
>NW_009926105.1:0-12559 GCF_000696875.1 Nestor notabilis | reverse complement strand
CCCAGTGTATATGGATTTTCTTCCAATTCCACTTATCATTTTAACAAAACAGCAACATTTCTGCAGAGACATGTTTCCCTTTGAGTTTTGGTTTAAAAATGTTGCACCTGCTTATGTCCAGGAAAGATGGGAAAGCTGGTTTTCAGAGGAGGAGGCAGGATTTAAGGTTACTCCTAGCTTTGGCATTTCCAGTAGGAAGATTAAGGCAGATTATTTGGTATCTAGTTTTTTATTCTATTTGAACCTACATGCTTCTAAGAGGAGACTAGGATGGCACAAGTATATTCCCACTTGATGGCGAATATAACCTAAAAATATGTGGATCTACTTCTAAGGAGGCTGCCAACCATCACTTGTGAAGGTTGTAATAGCACAAGAACTCCAATCTGGGTTTGGAAGTTTTAGATTTATAAGGGTTGTGGAGTTTTACCTTCTCCTGGGAACACCAGTCAGACACTCATCACTTTTCCTGCTCAGATCCTTGTTTTCATGATCGTCAGTGAGAAGGTAATGCTCAATTACCCTAACATGGAAGTATCAAAAGCGTAAGTCTTGGTAGTTATCTTCCCTGAGACTTCATAAATGACCACCTTGAGATTTGGAGCACGCAGAGTACATTCACACCAACCATTGCCTAATGTTGTCTCCCACTCTTTGTAAGGTCTTCACCCTATAGACAAATATAATCCCTCCAGAGAGTCCAGCAGAGCAGTTCAAACTAGTAAGGTTGAAGCACCAAGCGTAAGACACCCTTACTGCAGGCTAAGGATCTTACTGGGCTGCTACTGGGTTACAGATCTGAAAATTCAAGTAATGCTCCTGAGCATGAGCTGTCCATTCTGCTTTGAACTTCTGCTTTAATAAGTCGATTCATCCCATCTAATTTTGAACATTGCCTCTGTGCAGTCTTTTGAGTCTCCAAATAAAATCATAGAGTCACTATAGGTTGGAAAAGACCTTTAAGATCAAGGCCAACTACAAACCTAACGCTGCCAAGTCCATCATTAAGCCATCTCTCTAAGTGCCACATCTACACATCTTTTAAATACTTCCAGGGATGGTGTCTTAACCTCTTCCCTAGGCAGCTTATTCCAATGCTTGACAACACTTTTGGTGAAGAAATTTTTCCTAATATCCAATCTGAACCGTCCCTGGTGCAACTTGAGACCATTTGTTCTTGTCCTGTCGCTTGTTACTTGGGAAAAGACACCGATCCCCACCTCGCTACAACTCTTTTCAGGTAGTTGTAGAGAGCAATAAGGTCTCCCTTGAGCCTCCTTCTTTCCAGACTAGACTGCTTCACTTCCCTCAGCTGCTTCTCATAGGACTTGTTCTCTAGATCCTTCACCAGTTTTGTTTCCATTCTTTGGACACACTGCAGCACCTCAATGTCTTTCTTGTAGTGAGGGGCCCAAAACTGAACACAGTATTCAAGATGCAGACTCACCAGTGCAAAGTGCAAGGGGACAATCACTTCCCTAGTCCTACTGGCCACACTATAAAGGTAAGGTCCCTCAGAGAGTGCTTCAGGTCTTAGCTGTGATTACCCTTCCTTAGCTGATTAAGGAGGGAGACTCAAAAGATTCTCTCCCTAATTTTTCACCTTTGTTAGGAGCCTGGTTGTAGGTGGCAGGAACAGAAGCATGTGTGTATCTTCAAGAGTCCACTTTGGGTTTATAGATGTCAGCTGGCTGAGAGGTAGTGAAGTATAGCTGATATGTATTTTGTCAGCAGTATAATAACCCCCCAAAAAACATGCTAAAAAGCAAGTAATGTATTACATGAATCTTTAAACACTGAATCTGCATCAAATTCATTCACACTGTATTTGTCAAAATATGGCCACAGTGTATGTTGACAACAAGGTACAATTGTATCTTCCCCCATGGAAAGCAAAACAGTAATGCTATAGTTTTCAAACAGACTTCCTCACAGCTGTACCATAATCTGCTGATGCAAAACCTGGGGAAAAATCCACAGTAGTTATTCAGGCAAACACTGTGTTTGCACTGTACTGTCTTTTCCCATTCTTTGTACATTACCAGCCATGGAATATGAGCTTTTGGCAAAATGATGAGTGGGTCACATCTTTCCATACATGTGGAGATCACCTAACACACACTGTACTAGCACAGAATAAATAACAAATATTAGCAATAATCTCATACTTCCAATACCTGGTGTTCCCATGGGTGCTGGACAGCTAACTATTGCTTGTCTGGCACTATAATACTTCAGGATCTGTGCAAAGTGAACATTGGTCCTGGTTTAGAAGATGCTGATTACATGTCTATACTTTGACTTCATTTATAGCTGACCTTTTATTTTGTGAGTTAGGGACTATTAACCAAGAGGTTAAGTTACAGCTGGTGGTGTGAGCAGTTCCACGCAGATCACTTCTTTGATACAGCAATGATTTTGCTGGAGGTGAGTTGTAGGGGACAGAGCAGGTAGCACTGCCAGACTGATGACATGTTCATAATATCTAATGACCACAGAACAGAGATTTCCGTGAGATCATAGTTAGTCTCACACATATTCATTACAAGGAAGAATTTGGGCAGATCACGTTGGTTTTTTTTTCCTTCCTTCTCTGGCACTGGTCCTGAACCAAGGCAGGGAGAGTACAAAACATTGTGTGTGTCCACTGCAAACTTGGCTCTGATTTCCAGAGAGTTCAAAATATCATACCCTGCCACTGCAAAAGGATTCATGCATACCTATCCAGCAGGAGACACCTTTCACCTCTGGACATACCTTTCTTGGTCAAATAAGCAATGATTTTGGTAGGACCTTGGACAAGTTCCCAGTGAAATAAATAGACGATGATTACCTGTAGAGTGGAACTGTTCCTGAATGCATCACACTCAAGACCTTAAAATTTCCAAAGCATTTGGAGTAAATGAATCCTCATGAATCTGTGGCTTTGTCAGATCTGTACCCCATGTGGAACAAACATTAACAAATACTTGAAAATTAAAAAACCATGTAAAAATAAAAAAATCTTTAAAAATACTGAATGCTTCCTGGCAAATATGTCCTGTCCTATAGATGCTATTGTCAGAACACATTCTGCCTAACTGGCTCTCATTGTTTGTTCTATGCAGAACAACCAGAAACCAAACTCATTACTGTAAAATAATGTCAAATCCAAGGAAATAATAAAGTTGCCTTTCCAAGTTGATCTATTACTCTGATTAGCAGTGTATCTTTTTCCAAACCTTCAGAAAAGACAAACCTTTTCTAACAACTGTCAAGGTTTCTTCTCACAGTATCATGGCCGAGGTTTCTGTCCCTAAAGGGCAAAATCTACCTTCATGAGCAAACCAGGTCTAGGCTGTTACCTAACAGGAAAGGGAACTGTTGTTCCTAACTCCTTAAATGACACAATTATGTCCTAACACAGGAGAAAGTAAAGTTCAAAACAAGTTTCAAAGTGGAGGCAAAGTAGTAAGATGTGTTCATAGAACCTCATGGATTATCCCTATCACAGAGAAGAGCTATAACCTGAATACAGGAAATACACAATGAACACCCCTGTTTCTTTAGCCACGAGTAAGGCAGTAAGTCCTTGATGCAGAGCTCCTAAAAATAATTTTTTTTATGGAGTCAGATTTCTAACTAAACTCAGATTATCACTGCCTGACAATAAAACTTATTTTTTAGGTTCATTTGCCATGTCATAAAGAACTTGACCTCCCTAAATGAACTTTGGAGCTATTGCAAAACTAGTAGTTCTAATTATGCAGACCATAAGAATTAAATTAAAAAATCCAGTTGAATTACTCGCCCCACAGAGGTTTCGTCAACCCAGAGGATGCAAATTCTCCATCCTATTATTTTCCCCTCCCTAGCATCCATTAGCCAAGAGAAACACAGTGGGGCTGTCCCCGCAACAGCACCGTGTTACTTAGGGTGGGGTTGGCTCAGGTCTCTGCTTCTTGATAATCTTGTGGAAAATTGTCAGAGAATATGCTCTAAGATTATTTTTTCCAGGGTTTTCTTAACCTACCCATCTTCTGTAATTAGCTCTCTCACTTGGCCTAGAAGATACTTGTTTAGGAGAAGTTAGAAAAGAAAGAATGGAGGCATGGGGAGCAAAAGGGTTTTCATATCAATTTTCCGCATCTATTAATCTGGTTGCTAACTTTGGTTCTTTTTACAGCCAATTGGTTCAAACTGATCTTCTCCAAAGGGCAACTAGAACAGGGTTGTCACTTAGATGACCATTTCTCTTCATTAAACTCGGAGGTACTTGATTATATATGGTTGCCAAAGTTGGGTGGGTCGTATATCATCACAGTACAATCACTTTCTCCAACATGCACCCACATTAGGACAAGTGTGTCTTTCTACAAAGGCATCCAACTTACTTCATTAGTGAGGAGGAGGGTATAAATGTCCATCCCAGGGCCTTTCTCACATGATGTTTTGTGAAAACCAACATGTACCCTGCTGACTTTCATTCTGGGGTTCAGAACAGGTGTGTGAGATGCTCTAAAGAAGATTCTGGGGAAGTAGCCGTCATTACTGGATTCATATAATTGGAAGCCGACTGATGTTGTGGTCACTTCGGTATCATTTGAGGAATTGTTTTATGCAGAGATGAGTCATGTTATTGGTGGAGCAGAGCCTGATCCTAGGGCCTGCAAGCAGTGGGAAGAACAACCGTTGCACCACCCCCTAATAACGCACAGACCCAGGCAAGAGTGCTGGCCAGCCAAAATAAATTAATTGCATCATCTAGTGGATATTGTGTTATATCAAAGCTTCCTTCTCCCTTTAATAAGGGTAGTAAAAATGTCTCCATTAATTGCTTTCAATTCACCTAGCCAGCTGTGTCTTTCAAGTCTGCTGAGGACAAGAGCTGGTGTGTGGAGATACCTCATTGCAGAAGCACTAGCAGAATTAATTCTTTGCTTTTTGATGTCACAGGAATTTTTTGTTTACCAGAGGTGGCCAAAATGTACCCAAGATTTTCTAAACTTTTAATGATTTGTTTTCTTTGTCTCTTTCATTCTACCTGCTCCTGTTAAGCAGCAGCAGAACCATGGGGCTATGATAGAGAATTAGACATGGCAGAAATCCCTCTCCACTTCCATAAGCAGTATGTTCCAGGACTGAGAACAAGGAGAGAAAAGAAAGACAAAAAGGAACCCTTGGAATTTAGGGCATTTGGCCCCCAACCAGACAGATTTGAGGGAATGAATAATGAATAAGAGGGAGAGAGCCTGTCTAGGGTGAACTGAGAAGCCTGTGCTAAACCATCTTGGCATTGATAAGAGCATACAGCAAGGGTAAGAAGCTAGAAGGCTAGAATCACAAGTAAGCATAAGGCTGCAAAACAAGGTAAAGATAGAGGTTCTGGCGCAGGGACAAATGCAGAGCTCTCAAGAAGTGCAGAGGTAAAGGAGCAGAGAAGACAAACTTCTGTTGGGAAACCTGTCTCTTCTTCCACCTCAAAAACCTTCAGAATATGGCTGAATCCCATCACTGCTCATGGTATTCACCCTCCACATTTCTTTTATGCCTCTCATAAATCCTTGCTTGGACTTTGATCCACCCATCAACTTTTTCCAGCTTGACTTCATCACCCTTTTCACAGATGCCCTCCACCCCACCCACTCTACTGGCTTTTCTTGCAGCTTCCACACTTCCCTGTACTTTCTTCTCAAGGCTTTGTGTCTGCCTTGAACTAAGATCCCTGATCCTCCCTTTCCAGTCCTGAGACCCAGCCTATTCTACAGACATCTCTGATGGCTTCTTTCTTACTTAGATGTTCAGAGTCAGAAGTTCCCGAAGTTTTGCTCTTAACAAAGATGAGACATTAAGGTGTGAGAAGAACAAATCTGAATTCATATTAAAGACAATATTTTTATGTTGAGTAGAGATAATATGATATTGCTGAACATGTATGGGATTTTAGGCAGAACTAGGCAGCACATCTGAAATTCTTACTGGACTGGGACTGGCACTGGCACAGCTGAAGATCTAGAGTACCTATGACTTGAAGATCAGCTAATTTTGTCAGTCTTGGTTTCAATTAAAAAAGTCCCTTGCTTTGGGAAACCTGGGCCAAGGGACTAAGACACATGCTTCCTGTTGAATCATGGTGATATGTGTAGCTAAATTGTCTCGATGTTTCAGCATACTGGTATTCTTCCCCCAGAGTAATTTCTCCTTCACTTTAGGTCTTAGAATAATGTTCTCTCTTCTGTTGTGCCAAATAAGATCTTCCTGCAACTTCTTTCTACAAGACCTTTCAGCAGTTGATCATTTTAGATCCCTGTGCCATCTCAGCTGGGATGCCTGTTGAGTACAATAGGATGGACCAGGTGCATACATTTGGGTGCCATTTACATAATGCCGCTAACAAGTCTCTTCTTGCATGGTTCCAGTGGGAAAGAGATGTAAGATGAACTGCAGAAGAATCCTACAGTGATGGAATCAGCTAAGCCAGACACCCAGGACAATAGCATCTGCCTTACTCAGAGACTGACAGTTGTGGGCATCAGCATGTGAATCCCGGGGAGCACAAAAGAGCAGATGCTTCAAACCCTTTGAGGTTGACCCACTGCTGAGCAACATTTCTAGTGTTTGGCTCTGCCTCAAGACAAGCCTTGAGTTTCATGCATTTATAAGGGCAGAAGTCAGTTCTGATAGAATCAGAAGAGGTCACCTGAAATGAAAGCTCAGCACTGGGTGTGTAGCAAAAAACATGCCAGATGTCCTACTGGGCAAAACATGAAAGAGGTGTGAGTAGGTAAGAGGCATGAAACAAGCCTTTCCTCGTTGCTTGCTACACAGCTGGTTGAAATGTGTCAATGCAGGTATTTCAGGGATTTTTCAATTCTGTTCTTATCCTAGTATGGGCCTTGAGTTTTGGACACATATGATTCCCATTCAGACATATATGCGTTAACCCACACTGGAGCTGGAACCACATGGTATGAGATAGAAATTAGATCACCTCAAAACCTGGAAGAATACTTCTTGCTGCAGAAGCAAAAGGAAGGGATCCTGATGATGGCTGTGCATAAACAAATTCTTCATGGCAGAGCCAAAGTTTCTGTTTCACCTTTGTGACCAGGATAATGGCGAGCAGGCTTTTTGCAAGTCGAACATGAATGATACAGCACAGTAGCAGATATAGGCAAGTAAAGGAGAGTTTATGTAACTGATTCCCATGTCTCATGAAATGATAGTGTCATACCAAAGGGGTGAGAGTCTTCCAAAGAGAAGGTACGGTTACAGAAGTTGGTGAAACCAGAGACCAAACTTGATATACAGACCTGGGCAGGATATATTCAACAGGAGCTACTTGCCTTGTTTGTCTTCCCAGAGCAGTCAGATGGCGTTCAGAAGCACAGCAGGACAGAGATGTTAAAACTGGACTGGTAGAACAGGCCCAACAATCCTCCTTCCCCCACCTTGAAAAAAAGAAGCCTTCCTCTCCATGAGGCACCCATACACATGCACAGAGTCTTTTCCTCTAATGGACAGAGACTCTGTGACGCCAGAATAAATGCATTGCATCATTTGATGTATTTTATCTTCAATCAAAGTGCACCTCTCCCTTTAGCAGAAAAGCTGTAAAAATGTCTTGATAAAACATGGAAGCTCCAAGGTGATTCTTCTGAGCAGTGAAATGGTTGGAAAGTGACCTCCAGGTTAACTCGTTTTAGCTTAACCTCCTTTAAGGCCTCCTTCTTGGCCCTGAAGCTGATTGATAAAGAATCCCCCATGAGAGCAGAGCATTGTCTTCTGAAACCCAGTAAAAAGGAAGATATACAGATGCTTTCAGTTGTCAGGAGGGAGGTGACAGTTCAGGTGGAGAGCGCATGCATGATTTTTTTTTGGTGGAAGGGGTTAGTCCTAGGCTCTTGGATTGGCATTTTCTTATCAGCAAACAAAGGACATGAGAAATACAATCCAAGAGGGTTTTCCCCTAGGTGTTTTAGCAGTCAAACCACTGCTTTGGTTTACTTACCACAGCTGGTGCTGTTGATACAGCAAGCCTGGCAACATGTACTGAGCAGACTTTGGCCGGCACACGAATAAACCCAGTAGAATAAACTCTGCCTATCTGACACTCATTTTAGGAACATCCAGGTGTTTCTTGTTTCTTGGAGAGGTCCCAGACCTCTGGCACATTTTAATTGGTCAGAGAGAGGAATCACAGTCACATCATCACGTCACATCATCACATCACAACCTCATCAGCTTGTTCTGAGAGTAAGCAGAGAGGATCATACCCTAGGGCTGTGATGTGAACAGTTCTAAACTTCATATAAATACGCTGTATTTAGCGAAAGAACATAACAGAAGCTCTCTGCTGAGCTGGACTGGGCTCTGTTTACCTTGATGGCATAGCCAAGCCAGGGAAGTCTTTCCCCAGGATGGTGGCTCTCAGGTACACTAAATGGGCCAACTATGGCTAGCAGAGCACATGGTGGCTATATTGTCGCAGCTTGTCCTGCCTTTCCACACAGCCTTCACTGGCACCTGAACTGCCTTGTCGCCACCCAGCAGAACAGCAGAAGTGTGTCTAACCGAGGAAGTTACCCAAGCTGGAAAAGTTGCTGCTCATCCTCTGCAGGCAGCTGACCATGAGAAATAGTCCTTGCTCATCCTACTTGTAAAACAGTTGCTCCAGTCACTTTCCTGTGAGAGATGTGGGAAGCAGGCAGCCTACAGACCAGCCAGCAGCCTGTTGAAATGGCTGGGTAAACCTTTGTATTTGTCTTTTCTCCTCCTACCCTTTTGTCTGGCTTTTATCTGTAAACCATAACTCCTCACTGTGGGAAGTTTCTCCTACTAAACACAGATCACAACACAACAGAGCAAAGTGCAGCCCACAGGTATGACTCGAATGGTAATTCTAGTGGTAAAAGACCCATGACCCCCTTTGAAAAAGTCCAAATGTTACATCTTTCATCCTAACTGAATTCTAGTCATGCAGTTATTACTTCAAATTACTATGTAATTTCAGGTGATGGCATTCTACGCTTTTGGCCTTAAACTCTGAGAATGATGTTGTCATTTGGTATTTACAGGGTGACCCCCTCCTGCAGATGGACAGACAAATGACCAAGAGCAGACCCATGTGGATGAAAGCTTAAGTCCACCTACAGCTCTCTGGGGAGAGATGTGAGGAAGGCTGCACCCACACCTGTAGTCTTTACACCAGTCTTCTCTGGAGACCAGCTAGGCTGGAGGTACAGGTACAGATATTAAAACCTGACACCAGTCACATGCAGAGGAGGCTCTAACCTTGACAACTGTCTCTTTTTTGGGTTTTCAACCATCACTTTTCCTCATCCATCTATTGCTTATCACAACTGATAGAGCAGAGTTTAAACATGAAGCTTAATCCTGATGAGAAAAAGCCCAATTGCCCCACCTTAAAGAAGAAGGGAAAAAAAAAAAAAAAAAAGCGTGGCAAGGATCTGCCCACATTTATTCACAGTTTCCACAGAGCACACAATGTCATTCCTGTTTCCAGCAATTGATAGGATGTGGCATTCTTTTTCTGGCAACCCTAGCAGTCAGTGTCCAGACAAATAGACCTGACCCCTTGCTTCACTCCTTCTTTTCCTCAGTGAAGATGCAGGAACACTATCTGACATAAAATCCTGGAAAGACAAAAGAAAGAAATAGCTGAATCCTGCCTCTCCCACGCTGTGGTTGAGGGAGCGAGAAAGGTATAATACATCAGGCCACTTCTCTGAGATCAAATTCCAGCTCTCATTTGTCTTGGAAGGGCTGACCCTGACAGTGTCTCTCTGTGCTGAGCTCTGGGTATGTATATTTTATTTGACCAAGCTCTGTTCTATTTCATTTTATTTTACCTTACTCTCCCTCTCTTGTTTGCGAATGTTCAGAATGAATTTAAGACAGCTTTTCAGCTCAGATTTACAGCTGCACGGAAAACAAGATGTTACTATTTATAGTCATCTCAAGTTTGTTTCATCTGCCTACACAATCAATTAACTTCAGCTCCAGCTAATTTTGCAATCAGCCCAAGAAAAATGTCTCTGGCATAATAGCTTGTTTTCTTCTTTTCCCTGCAGCTATAAAAAAAATCCATTCCCCTTCCTTATCCAAATTCCACACCTGAGTACAGCATTAACCGGACTCTTTGCCTCTTAGAAGCTCCTTCCTGGCTGATTTGACAGAAGAGCATTTACTTTGCATGATGAAGACCTTTTTTCCCCTCTCCAGTGGAGGCTTGGAAAGAATACTCCACCATTTATTTTTCCATCAGCTAATTGCAAATACTGAAAGTGTCTAGACAGGGGGAAAATAGCTTTATAAATCATCAGCAAAAGGAATTTAAATGTTATCTTAAATCCCACACAAATACTTTGTAAAGATGTTCAGTAAATATATATTTGTATATAGAAAAATTATGCTAACCTGGAACTCAGGTTAAGTGTACATCAGGAATTTAAATGCGCATGGGAGGGAATCAGAGAACAAGGATGTTGTAACCATCCCACAAACAAGCAATAAAATACAGTAGATTAAAACTGAAGGTGTAGCGGAAAGCAGTGTTGAAGATAGGCATTCGGGGCACCTTTTCAGTTCTTCAGCAAAGCCTTGTCATTCTCTTCTGAGTTAGGCCAAGGACATAAAACTAAAAAAGCACTATTAACTTACTCAAGCCCCACTGCATTTATGAATTTACCATCAATCATACAGTAAAGAAAGGAAAGGCAAGGGAAAGGAAGGTCAGGGAAGACTCTGCACCCTTCCAGCTGGCCAGAGTTTTAAGCTGGTAGCTCACAAGTGGTTCAAGTGGTATAACCTGCAGAGTCTTTGAACAGCAACTGAAACCTGTGTTGATCCTGGCATCAGAGCTCCTGTCAGAGATACGAAGTAGAGGGATGTCTTCTCAAGCCCGAGTAGTGACAAGACACTGTGAAGGCAAGCTTGCAATTCTAGCTAGTACTTCATAGAATCATAGAACAGTCTGTGTTGGAAGGGAACTTAAAGATCATCTAGTTCCAATCCCACTGCTATGGGCAGCAACAACTTCCACTAGACCAGGTTGCTCAAAGTCCTGTCCAACCTGGCCTTGAACACTTCCAGGCATGGGACAGAGACAACTTCTCCAGACAACCTGTGCCAGTGTCTCACCACCCTCATAGTGAAGGACTTTTTCCTAATGTCTAATCTAAATCTCCCCTCTTTCAGCTGAAAGGTGTTCCCTCTTGTCCTCTGTTATAAGGTCTTCCCTGAGTCTTCTGTTCTCCAGGCTGAACAAGCCCAACTCTCTCAGCCCATCTTCATAGGAGATCTGCTCCAGACCAGCCCTCAGATCATCTCTGTGGCCCTCCTCTGGAATTCTGGACTTGCTCAAGCAGGTCCACATCCCTCTTGTATTGGGGCCCTCAAAGCTGAACACAGGACTCCAGGTGGGGTCTCACCAGAGCAGAGTAGAGGGGCAGAATCACCTCCCTCGACCTGCTGGTCATGGTTCTTTTGGGGCAGCTCAGCATAGGGTTGGTTTTCTGGGCTGCAAGCTGTACATGACGCTTAATGCTCATATAACCAGTAGGGATCATGAGGTGGCCTCTCGTCCATCTTCTCCCATATGGCAGGATCAGAAATGACAGGTGTTGCATAAATCTGTACTTTAAAGCCTCCATCTATGAATGACTGTATTATTCCCTCTTCTCCTGAGCACTAAAACATACCCTGTGGTTACAGATCTAAGTTGAGTTGCAAGCCCATGACTTTGCACACTTACTTCTTGTAAGTTAGATTCCAGCGGGTCATGGTCAGTAAGTATTGCCTTTTGGGAGTCCAGTCTCAAAGGACCTCTCAGCTCAGACACGAGGTTCCTGTGGTTTTTCAGTAATTCTCAATGTACAAGACAACTTACTTAGAGAAACAAAAATATTGTTTGTCCTTGTGGGACAAACTATTTACCCAGTTCCTTTAAAACTGTCACTTGTCTTTCAAAATGCTAGAGGTTTGTTTTGGTTTGGTTATGGCTTTTTTTAGTTTCTTGCTTAGCAGAAGAAAGAGTGACTTGAGGAGAAAGAAAGGCAAGTGTTAGGTACTCACTGAGGATGGATGGAGAGGTTTTTTCCTTAGGCAGGCAAGCAACAGCCTCAGGATAGACTTTTTTCCTTTGGGTTACTGTTTACATTTGGGCAGAGCTGAGGGCAAAATACATAGATAAAAATGGAGGAGAGGATATGAGGGTATGGAGTACAGGGAACAGAAGAGGAATGTGTGTTAACAGCATACAAGAAAAGGTTTAAAACAATGAAATCTTTCACTGATGGTCTAAAGCAGTCCCCACTAATCCATCCATGGTATATCCCTGACTGTTCTGGCATCTTGTCTCTCCTTTCAGTTCCTGTCATCCTTGAACTGTGGTCCACATGTGTCTGAAGACACACAAGGCACAAGGCCATTGTGAATGATATTTTTCCTTGAAGGTTTGATAAGGTCCATCATGGACTACAAATAAACTTTTTAGGTATTTTTTAGTTTGTTTGTCTAAAAACATATTTATATATATATATATATAGCATATATATAT
>NW_009926104.1:82841-89650 GCF_000696875.1 Nestor notabilis | reverse complement strand
CTCACCGGGTGCGGGAGGAACAGGGAGGTGCTGAGCTTTGCTGTCGGCTCTTATACGGGGCCGCGCGGTCCGGCCCCGCTCCGTGCTGCAGGAGAAATCCCGGCGGCGCTGATAAACTGGGCGTGAGCTGGTACGAACGGCCTTGAACCGCCCGGGTTCCTGCGCTGGGCAGACGTGCGCGCAGTACAGCTGGTGTGGGGCAGGCAGAGGGGCTGGCTGCTCCTGCTAATGCCGTCCTCTCTCCAGGTCAAGAACCGCCCCACCAGCATTGAGTGGGATGGCTGCGATCCCCAGAAGCTTTACACCCTGGTTCTCACAGACCCAGATGCTCCCAGTAGGAAGGATCCAAAGTTCAGGTAATGGGGGTGTGGGCCAGCTCTCTATGGAGACTGGGGAGGTGGAGCATCCCTCTTGGTCTGAGCAGAAGGTCAGGAACATGCTCTAAGGTGCAGGAGTGAGTCTGTGTCCTTGTATCTCTCCTTGAGACAGGGACAGCATGGGGAGGAGCAGTTGCTTTTGCCAGGGGTGTTTGAAGGTCTATTGCAGCTTAGAGAAACACAACGTCTGCTGCTTGCTTTAATTTGGCATGTGTGTGAGCTGGAACTAGGGCTCTCTGTGGTGGCAGTGGAGTCTTAAACCTGGGACCAGCTCACCTTCCTCAAGCCAGGCTCAGAAGTGAGTCAGGCTCTGGGTATCCATAGCCACAGGGCAGGCTGACAGGCCCTGCTCTAGGACTGGTGCTCTCTGGGATTGGCAGACCAGGGGTGGCAGCTGTTAAACTGCAGTTACCCTGAGCTGACTCTACACAGAAGAGTAGCAGCTTGGAGCACTGAAGGGTCGTGGCTGGGCCTGTGATGCAGCTTCACTGATTTTTGCCTTCTCCTTCCAGGGAATGGCATCACTTCCTGGTGACCAACATGAAAGGCAACAACGTGGGCAGTGGGACTGTGCTGTCGGATTACGTCGGCTCCGGACCTCCCAAAGGAACAGGTTGGTACTTACCTGTGGCAATTCCCATGCTCCAGGCACAGCAGTTCTGTATGGGTCGGATGCAGAGAGGAGGGAGGGAGCTCTGCAGGAAACTGCCTGCCTGCTTGGCACATGCCAAGCGCGTGGCCGTGGCCATGGCCAGCATGACAGCTGCCTGGTGGAGCTGTTCAAGGCCATCACAGTTACACACAGCACGCTCGAGCTGCGTTCCAAGCCTGGAGAACACAGGTATCCATTTCCCAGCGCTGCTGGGGTCACTTCAGAGCAGACCTGACCCCGGGGATGTGGGGTGCCTGGCACGGGTAACTCTGTCTGCTCCCTGCAGGGCTGCACCGCTACGTGTGGCTGGTGTACGAGCAGCCGAAGCAGCTGTCCTGCAACGAGCCCATCCTCTCCAATCGCTCCGGGGACAAGCGAGGCAAGTTCAAGGTGGCCTCTTTCCGCAGCAAGTACGAGCTGGGGGTGCCAGTGGCTGGCACGTGCTACCAGGCCGAGTGGGATGACTACGTGCCCAAGCTGTACGAGCAGCTCTCGGGGAAGTAGGGCGCGGGGCCGTGAGGAAGCACTGTGCAGCACCCCGGGGACCGGAGCACGTCGCTGTAGTTCTGCTTGGTTAGTGAATTGAACCCAACTGCTCCCATAGCGAGCACTGTAACCTGCCCCTGTCCCTGCCTCAGCCTGCTCCCGTGTCCGTGTGCTCCAGGCCTCTGCTGCGCTTCTGCTGCCTCTTACAGGTGATTGTTGGCTACATGAGCTTCTGACAGGGTGTCCCTGTAAGGGCCACTGCCCCCAGACTGATCTGCTCAAGGGAAGCCAGACCCTCTGTGAGTTAGTGTTCCTGCTGTACTGCAAGGTGGTGTGGGTACAGAACCACTTTTGGGGTGGTGCTGGCTGTGCAGTGTCCCTTTTCCAGGAGAAGAGGTGTCAGGCTAAGGGAAATTCCTCATTTTTTTTTCGATTCCTTTTACCCTCAAGTATTTGGCCAGTGCCTCCACTGCAGTGAACCACTAAAGTAGTGAAGGTGCAGCTAAGCTGATTTATAGCACTACCTTTTGTTCTCTGTTGCCACTCAAAGCTGAGAGACCACTTCCTTTGTTTGAGTTCTGTTGTGACCCGATGTCGATGTGCTGTTTGCTCACAGTGCAATTAAAAACTTACCAAGGTGGATGGTGTGGTTGTTGTCTTGGGGGTAGAGGGCAGCAGCTTGGTGTGGTCGTTCCTTTCCTCCTGGAGTAGAGGCTGGAACTGCAGGTGCTGGAGGAGTGCAGCTCCGAGCAGCCACGTCCTACCCAACTTACCTTGTTTAAATCCATTTAATCTAAACCCACTCACCCCGAGGCTCAGGTTGCTGTCACAGCAAACACAGGGTGTTATTGAAGCTGCTCTTAACTCATCAGGGGCTTTTGTCCCCTGAAAACCTTCTGTCACCAGCCTTGAACCCCTGCAGCTGATGGGGGGGGGGGGCCTGTGCTGGTGCAGCAGAGCCCCTCCACCTGCAGGTGACCCCTGGGTGGTCCCACGTGGGTGCAGAGCTCCTGGAGGCCTGTCCCCTTCTGCACCCACTGGGAGCCCACAGCACCACCATAAGAGGTTCCACCAGCTTCACTGACCTGCAGCTGCCTCCCAGCCTGGCTCCAGCATCCCAGTGGTTCTGATGCTCCAGCAGCGAGGCCGGGTGGTGCCTCCTGAGTGCTTAAAGTGCAAAATGAGCCTTTGGTCCAGTCTGGCATCTTTAAAAGGTTAAAAGAAGATGAGGCCAATGTAATTCCCAGAGAAGCTGTGGCTGCCCCATCCCTGGCAGTGTTCAAGGCCAGGTTGGACACAGGGGCTTGGAGCAACCTGCTCTAGGCCTGTGGCACGGGTTGGGACTGGAAGAGCTTTAAGGTCCCTTCAACCCAAACCAGGCTGGGAGTCTGTGATAATTCTACTTCATGGAACTAAAAGGCTGGTCCTTTCCTCAAAGGAGGCGACTCTGGACCTGAGGAAGGGGCTTGGTTTCTGCCCAAGGCAGTTTGTCAACCCAGCCATAACCCATACAGCAGATGGGGAACATCCCCACCTAACTCCAGACCACGATCCACATGACCAATCGGATCAGGCAGCAGAGGCACATCAGCTACTTCATCCTAAACCATTTCGCTGCCTGGAAAAGCAGGTTTGGGGCTGGGACACCCCTGTGGGTCAGGGGGTGACCTCCCTGCTTCTCCCGTCCCGCTGGGCCGGGCTCCACACGGCTCTTCCCGCAATGACACAGCCACACATTGTGATGAACACTTTTATTTACAAATATAAGTAAAAGCTCTGACAGTTATTCATGCTCTTCCTCGGAACCTGAAAAATGGGGGCGTTGGGGGGGGTGGGGGTGGTTTTTTTGTTTCATTTTCTTCTCTTTTTTTTTTTTTAAAGTGCATGCAAAAGAAGTAAAGCCTTGTTTTTTTCTCTTTTTATTGTAAGAAAATACACGGTTTGAAAGTGTGAAGAATGCAATATTCATGACCAAGATCAGGGGGGTGGGGAGATCGGGGGGGTGGGGGTGGACTTGGGGGAGGAACAAAGAAAGAAAACCCAAGAAATAAAGCAAATAAAGCAAAAGCAAAGCAGAGAACAGAAAGGGGCTGGGGATGAGCTGAGAGACGGGGTTGACCCCCGAGCACTGGGAGCAGGAGGGGAAGGAGGGGGGGAAAGAAGTAAAAAAAGTTCTGATCAGAGAAACAGTTAAAATACAATATGAAAATAAGTAAAAGCTCTCCTTAAATTTTTCCTTCTATACACAAAATACACGATTTGACAAAGCCCAATTTGTGCTACCGGGAATCCTGTGGGCTCCTTTTTAAGTGTCAATTCCCATTCTCTGCGACAGCAGAAAAGGATTTATGATACAATCAAAGAGCTGATGCCGAGGAGCGAGGCCCCGCCCGGTGGCTGCTAAAAATCACCACGCCTGCCCCCTAACCCCCCCCCCAAAGTAATAATGTCACCACTGATATGTACAGCACGATTTAAGGTTTTGTGTGGTTTCCTTTTCCTGTAAAATGTATCAAATTTTTTTTTTTCAATCTTTAATAAAATTTTTATTATTTAATTATTCCTGATGAATAAATACCAAAAAAATAAAGACTAAAATTAAATTATGCAGCAGCTGGTTCAGGTAAGGCTGCGGATTTGTCTCTCTCCCCCTGGGTTTGGAGCTTGCCATTAGAATCAAGGTGGTTTTTTTTTTTGCTTGTACTTTCATTGATTGGTGGTAAAATGAGTGATTGCTCAAAAGCAACAAACATCCACTTGGGTTGGTTGGGTTTTTTATAGCTTTTTTTGTGTGTGTGGTTTTCTTTTTTTGCCATTAAAATTGTCTCCAAAAGTTTTCACTGAAACATTTTGAATCATTGCACAGAGACATCAATACTGGGACATACTATGGAGAAGACCACCAGGAGCTGTCCTGCACCGGGCTGGGACACGGGCCCCGGTGGCGGAAGGAGATACAGGCACTAAGTCCGACACGATGTCAGGAAGAGAGACAGAAAGAGAGAGCACTCCCGGTAACATGGGGAATGTTGGGTTTGCAAGTTTGCTCCTTACTTTGTTTTACTCTTTTTTTTTTTTGTTGTCTTTTTGTGTTGTTTTTTTTTAAATGGCATAAAGAAATTTAATCTCATCTATAGTCCTCCTTGGGATATTCTAATGTGACCAAATTCCCAAAGCCCATCCGCAAGCTCTCCATGTCAAACGTCTCAATCTCTCGCTCCTGCCTTTCCAAGAGAAACTTGATCCTCTCGCTGCGTTCCTTCTGCAGGGCTGCCAGCTCCTCCTCGATCTGCAAGAAGCAGAGGCAGCAGCCCCTTAGCACAGCACGACCACCCCGACCCCATGTCCACAACCAGGCACCCCCAAAACCCTACCTTCTGCTCCAGATGCGCCCTGCGCAGCGACACCCGCTGCTCCAGCTTCTGGAGCTCTCTTTCGTGCTGTGCTTCTGTCTGCATCTTGATTTTGCTCTGGTATGCGTTGAGCAGCTCCATCTCCTGCTGGAGTTGCAGTCTCAGGGCCTGGCATTCTGCTTCTTGGGCCTCATCCAGCCGCAGCTGTAGGAGCGTTGGGAAAACAACATTGGAATCTCCACTGGTAACTTCTCTGCTCTGACACCAGTGACATGCAGCTCTGCCTTCTCGGAGAGTGCCCCTTCCTCAACACCACAGCCTCTGCTGTTGGTGGCAGTACAGGAAGGCAGCAAGGGCTTCATAACAGCAGCTTGCCACACACAGAGGCAGGAGCCTCAGAGAAGAACAGTCCTAAATCCCCAGCTGGGGAAGGACACGTGTTCTGTGGGGTGTTTGTTACAAGAGGGAAAGTGTGTCCCAGTGCACTAGAAAACAGTTGTTACCAACCCAACCACATTACATGCTGCAGGGACCGATGGGTTGACTGTACCCCACCTCCACCAGAGCCCCCCTGCCCCAGGATGCTGCACCTACCGCCTGTGAGGCCATCATCTCGTTGATGCTCTGCTCGTACTGCTCGGCCAGGATGGCGAGCTTCCTCGTCTGCTCGTCCTTCAGACTCTTCAGAATTGTCTTGTGCTCACTCTTTGGAGTTACTTCCAGCTGGTGATTCTTCAGTGCTTTGTACTGCTTAGTTTGCACTTTGCATGTGTCCTGGAACTGCTTTTTGATCTGCATTTCCATAGCCTGCCAAGGAAGGAACAGTGTGAAGAGCTTTGGGAACAGAGAGGTTACAGGACATCCCAATGGGTGCGTTGGTTCCTGCAGGTCTCCCAGCCCATCATCCTGCCTCCTGCCTTCCAAAAGTGTTCACTTTTCCAAGGCCTCCCATTTTGCTGCCTCCCCCTCTCAACCCTGCGCTACAGACTGTGGATCTGACAACCAGCGAGGGGGAGACAAGTGAACAAAAGCCTTTTGGATGTTCACAGGAGGGACAGAAATCCCCACAACAAGCAGCTCAGAGGTTTCTAATCCACCTGGAGCCGAACTGGGACAGAGCATAGTGCTCAGCACATCCATGGTCTCTCTCCCTGTTGACTCTGAAAACTGGAAGCATCCCTCAACCCCATTCCCTATCAAGGTTTATAGGCTGACACCAGCAGGGCCTGAGGACAACACAGCTCATCAGAAGCAAGCGCTCTACCATCTGCTGAGGATGAGCCTATTTTTACCCAGCAGCCCCAATTAGCACAGCACTTAAAAGTCCTCAGTGAGCTCTTTGCTCTAACAACTCACAACTTCCTTACACCAGAGCAACCCTGTGCGAAGGGGAGGGATGCCAGGGAGGAGGCAGCAGGCCCAGCGGCCTGGCAGGACAGGGGTTGGCAGAGGAGGAAGGAAAGCTTCTGGCACCTTCAGGTTCTTTGGTTGCTGCCGGAGCTCCATGAAATGCTTCCTGTGCAGCTCCCGCTCCCGCCGCTTGTTGTATTCCAGCTGGTTCTCGAGCTCAGTCTGGTGCTGCAGCCGGATGAGGTCCATGCGCAGCTTCTGCAGCGTGTGCAGCTGCCGGTACTCCAGCTCGCGCGTGGACTCGTCGTGCCGGATCAGCATGGCGTGCTCCATCTCCTTCTGCGTCCGCTTCTTGTTCAGCTCCTGCACAGCAGCAGAACATGGGCGAAGAGCTGAGCAGCGATTCTCTCTGCCCCGAGGTGCAGTGGTGGAGTTTGTGAAGCTGGATGTCCTGGGCACTCGTCTAGAGAGCACCAAGGACTTCCATGTGCCACAGGGAAACAAACCCAGCAGCACAATGGGAATGCTAAAGTGACATCCATCCATCCACCCACCCACCCATCAATCCCTCCCTCCATCCCAAGTGGTAGG
>NW_009926104.1:71221-82780 GCF_000696875.1 Nestor notabilis | reverse complement strand
TGCCTAGGGCATGGGAACAGGCTGCCCAGGGCAGTGCTGGAGGCACCGGCCCTGCAAGTGTTCACACCCCGTGTAGCCGAGGCCTCAGTGCCAGGGGTTAGTGGTGGCCTTGGCCGTGCTGTGCAGCGGTTGGACTTGATGAGCTTAAAGGTCTTTGCCAACCTGGTTAATTCTATGATCCATCCATCCATCCCCTGGAACCAGTTCTTGGCTGCCCCAGGGAGTCTCCAGCAGGTGGCACTGGGACCACACATGAGCCCTCTGATTGCCGAGAGTCACAGCAGTTCTTAATACACACATCCTGGGGTGATGTATTTATTTGAGGGCTCCTGGTTGTCTGTTGTAAATCACCCCAAGCCTCTGTGAGGCACTGGGAGATGAGGCTTCTCTCCTATCACTTACACTGGAATGGCCAAAGCAGAAGTGAAGAGCCCCAACACACCACATAAGGTAAGAAAAGCCTTCCCTGAGTTACAAGCCAAGGAAGAGGGCAGTGGTGGAATCACCATCCCTGGAAGTGTTCCCAAACCATGTATGTGAGGCCCTTAGTGACACAGGACAGGCCTCGCACCCACAGTGACCGGCACAGGGAAGGCCCCATGTTGGCTCAGTCTGATGAGTTTCTGCGGTAGAAGCCAATAAAAGTGTAATTACTCCGAGCTGCTGCTTGCATGTTGTAATCCTGGTGTAACCCTCAACATCAACAGCACTTGCAACAGGCTCTTCAGCCTGTGCAGCTGTTATGACTGTCAGAGGTTTAGCTAGGAGGACAGGGAGGGAGACAGGGCCAGGTCGTGTCTCTATTCTTGGCTATGAGAATGTTGTACATGTTTCATTTAAGCAAAACTTGCACTTTGACAGCTCAGATCAAAGATCAGACCTACTGGTGTGCTGGAATCGATTCCCAGTCACACAGAGGCACATGGGACAGGCAGCACATCAGCCCATGTGCCTTCACCTCAGGCAGGACAGCAGCCCCTCGTGTGCCCATCCCACACCCCTGTCAGTTCACACAGTGCGAACAAACAGGGGCCACTGCTCTCAAAACACTTTTCCACTTGCACTAAAACGACGTCTGGGATTGCTTAAAATATCAAGAAAAAAATGCTTTCGAAATGGTTTGGGGGTCATCAGGGCCTGTAGGGGCAGGACAAGGGCAATGGCTTTAACCTGCCACTCTGGGAGTCTGAGATGAGCTCTGAGGCAGCAGCTCTTCCCTGTGAGTGTGCTGAGGCGCTGGCACAGGGTGCCCAGAGAAGCTGTGGCTGCCCCATCCCTGGCAGTGTTCAAGGCCAGGTTGGACACAGGGGCTTGGAGCAACCTGCTCTAGTGGAAGGTGTCCCTGCCCGTGGCAGGGGGTTGGGACAGGGTGAGCTTTAAGGTCCCTTCAACCCAAACCAGGCTGGGAGTCTGTTATTTACTTCAGGTGTCTGATCCAGTGAGTTGGAACGAGTTAGTAGGGATGTTACTTTCAGGAAATAAACACTTCCAAATCTGACTTTTCAGAGTCCTTCATTTTTGGGGTGTCTGAGCTGCTATGTCAGGATGGGATTTGCAAAGCAGCCCCAGGCACAGCTCTAGTCAAGGACAGCAAAGCTCCAAGTAGGTGAAACACAGGGCAATGTTAGGTATGTAGGAAAATGGGATGGTGACAGACCAAGTACATGATTATCAGAGGTTTGTGAGCCCTCACTCATTCTCAGCCTTTCCTAGAATAGTCTTTCTCCAAAACTAAGATTAATGAAGAACTTGAGACACTATCATGACGAGCACAGGAAAATCTACAAGTGCCAATTCCTCCTACAAAGAGGTATTTGACTGCAGGCAGCCTGTGAGGCTGGGGGGTAACTGATGAGGAAAAGCAGGATGGTGCATAGCTCCCCATGAAAAACTGTCCCCATTCTGCGCACTAGTCTGAGCAGAGCCCAGTGGAAAAGCACCATCTCGTTATCTGAAGGTGACAGAATGCAGACACACAGGACTGAGCTGCTGGCATTTCTGACACCTGCAGCACTTCATTCTGCACCCTTCGTACTCTTCTTTAAAGGTTCATCACACTGGTCACTGACATCATGTCACTGGTTCATCACACATTTCATCTGTGTCAGTTCTCTTTAGCCAAGAACTCCCTCACATGATACCTCTCCAGCCATTCTCCCATGGGTGGCCGTGGCACCCACCATGGCACTAACTGCCCTGGGCTGTGACAGAAGGATCCCCCAAAACCTAATGCCCACGTCAGTCAAACTGCTTTACAGCCATGAAGCTAAACCACTTGAGGCAATGCCTGGGAAAGGGAGTGAGGGGTGCCTTACTTCCCGAATGTTCTGCTGCTCCATCTCATGCCTCTTGATCATGGTTTTTCTCTTGAAGAAACGGCAGTTTTTGTCGTAGTAGAGTCTCTGCTGGCTGAGAAGATGGGCCTCCTCTTCAGCCTGAGTGTGCTGCAGGTTCTCTTTGTGTTTGGATATTCTTTCCTGCTTCTCTTTCTTCGGCGTGCTGTGGTCCTCATTCATTTCCTGCCTCAAAAAAAGACTTCCCTGAGGATCACAGTGACACAGGACTGAGACCTTCAGTCACTGCCTCTCCTCAGTTCAGTTCATGAAAGGACACTAAAATCCCAATACACCACCAGGTACCAGCAGAACCACACTCATCACTGGCCATGCCCAGCCCTGGTGCCTCCAGAGCTGTGTCAGGATGCACCAAGAGGAGGAGGACAAAGTGGCCATGAAACACCCCAGGGACTAAACAGCACAGCAGCAAAACAACATCAACACCCCTCTGGTTGTCCAGGAAAGAGACTGGGTCAGACCCCAGAGCTCCCCTCCCATCTCTGCCCCTGTTCCACACAGGAGGCCAGCTTGGGCTTCAGTTTTGTTTCAACAGGACTCCTGCTCAGTTCTCCTTTGAAGCAGGTACCTAATGGAGCTCTTTGCTGTTCCTTTGCTCACCTTAGCAGCAAGTGATTTTTGTGGTGTGGTGGGATGCTGGACTTGAGTAATGCACTTTTGGACAGATAAGCTATGAACTTAATCACTACTTTTTCTGATTCCAGTAAGTGATCCCAGGGCTCTAAGTCAAGTGGCACCTGAATGGCTGCTCTGATCACCTACAGCTTAAGCAGAAAAGCCCCAAACCCTCAAAGCACAGATGAGGAAAAAGGGGAAGAAGAATTCTGTGAAGTCCCAGTTTCCCTTGGTTCCAAAGATCCTGCTCTACAGCAGGTTGGGAAGGCACCTCTAGCACACCCTCACAGACTATTTTAGGAATCTAAATCTGCTTCCAAGCCTGATAGTGTCCCTTAAACCCCTGGGCTGGCCCAGGTTTATCAGAAGGAAAGGCTGGTTCATGTTCATTCCACACCCCTTCAGCCCTGAAAATGATGGTTTCTTGCCTCTTTAATCTTTTCCTTGCAAAGCTTGTATTGTTTCTTCTGACTTTCTAAAAAGGTCGCCAGGTCTTTCTTTTGCTGAGCCAAAATCTGTTGCTGGAATTTCCTTTCATCTGCTGCAGCTGCCTTTGCCTGTGAGGCACAGAGAGGGGAAAAAAGAGGAAAAAAACACAAAGGGTGAGGAAGCAGGTCAGGAATCCAGCCCAAATCAGCGTTCTGTTGTGCTTTATGGGCTGTCATGCTCCCATCACTGTGCTAGACAAAGCCACATGAGTATTGAGCCACATGAAAGCTGCTTGAACAATACCCCCATAATGCCCACATACCTTCAAGGTTTTCCTCATGCTTCTTCCCTCTCCACCAAAACCACCTCAGAGAGTGGAACCCCACTGCTTTACCATCTGGATTCACACGTTGATTTTTAATCAGGCCCAGTAACAGCAGCAAGCTTTGACCTTCCCTCAGCCAGGAGGCAGCAGCTCCCTCCCAGGGCTCCACAGGGCCTGTCAGTCTCTTTTAGGCAGCCATCACTGGCTGCAGCACCAGTCAATGCCCATGGAGCCATGAGGCCTGGAGCTGTGAAGCTACTGCACAAATCTGGCCAGGGCAGCTCCACGCAGTGAGCTTTAAGCAGTACTTCCACAGCCTTCTCTTAGAGCCCTGCTACACCCCTCTCCCCCTCCCCGGCTCCACGTACACCCATGGAGCCTCCTCACCTCTTTCTCCATCACAGCCACTTGCTTCTTGGCCAGCTTCTCCAGCTCAATGGACGAGTTGTTGGCATGTGTCTCCACCTCCTTCTGCAGCTTGAGGCGGTGCTCGTCCATCTCGGCCTTCAACTTGTTCTCCAGGGCGATCAGCTGCTTCTGGTGCTGGCGCCGCATCCGCTTATATCCTGACATCTGTTCCCGCAACTCGTTCTCCTGCTCATGCTCATGGATCTGTCTTGTAACCTGATGGCAGGAAAAGGGGGACAAGTGCTACAAGACCTTCTTCATGGACAGGGTGTCTCCATACCAGCTGCTTACCTGTAAACCAGACCTCAGAAACCAGCTTTCAGGGAATGCTGTTCCAGGTTTCAGAGGGTGCTGCTGTCCAACATCACAGATGAGGCCATGCAGGTTCCCTCTCCTGATCTTTACCCCTGTCTTTTCCCAAGAATTCCATGTGTTTTCAGTAACACAGCAGAAAGTGCCATGGTACAAATAAAGGAAGCAGCAGGTTACTGATCACCCCTGGAAACACCAGAGGAGATCTGGAAACAGAGGTGGCTGCTGGAAAACCTTCTTCAGACACAGACTCAAATCCTGAGGGTGATGTGGACTTACAAGTCTGCATCCACCTTAAGACCCTTCCCACAGTTGGAGCCACAGTTCCAAGTCAGTCCCTCAATACCTGTTTCCTGCATTCCTCCTAAAAAATGTCTTTTTAAACCCCAGGAAGATGGCAGCTGAGCTCATTCCCTACCAGAACTGAAAGTTTCCTAACACGGGAACACCATTCGGGAGCTGTGTGCTCTTCACAAGACTGATCAGATGGTCTAAGCAGATTTTAAACCCTGCTCAGCTGAAACAAACTCACAAGTTCCATATTCATTTCCATGCCCAAGTGTGTCCTTGTGAAAGGAAAAAAAATCCAGTTAAGTTGTGCCAAAAATGCTCAGAATTTTGAATGGGAATGCTCCTGTTTCAGGAGGAAAGGCTCCAAAACTGGGTTTTCTTTTTCATACAGTCCCAGGAACTTCACATATAAAGATCTGCTGATCTTCTGTGTGACAGCCCTAGGAGCCAGAACCTGGAGCCCATAGTACAGGTGTAGAGCTGCACTCCCTGATTCTGTATGATTCTCTCCTTTCACACTTAAGGACTAAGCGAAGAGCTCAGCTCCTTGAAGGTGATCACTGAAGCTTTATGAACCAACAGACCTCCCTGCAGCCTGCAAAAGCCTTCCAGAGGAATTCCTCCATGACAGCCCAGGAAAGAACTGGCACCTACCACAGTCACTCGAGGATCTTTGAAGTTCAAGTGCAGGATGGGATGTACCCACAGACCTGAGAAGGCTCAAGTTCAACAGAAGAGCCCACTCACCAGCAGCCCTGTGCTTCGGGACGGGTATCTGGTAGGAAGCAGTGACCAAGAGCTCCAAACTCAACAAGCAAGTTTACCACCCCATCTGATGAGCCACCCAAGGCAGGCAGCACGCTGCCTCCTGTCTCTGCTCAAATGACTACCAACACTTGGGAGCAGTGTGAAGGGAGGTTAGGAAGAGCCTTCCAAAGCCTTCACCTTGAAATAACAACAATTAACAGGAAATAGTTACCAACCAAAATTACAGCCAGAGTCCAGAACAGAAACAAGAGGTGAATGGATGAAGGTACTGAAGAGGACAGCCTCGGTCTTCCCCCCGACCCCTTCCAAAGGCAACCCCAGAGAGCAAAGGGAACATCTGATTGCAAAGAAAACAAAGAACTGGCCTGACTCCAGTGCTGTGTCTGACTCCAGCTCCAGGAAGGGATGATGGTGGGTTCACCACACCAGCAAAGTCAAACATCAACTGATCGCATCCTCCTTGGATGTTGTTTTGGAGGCAGCTGGATTAAATACATGCTTACACCTCAGCAACCGGTGTGATAGAGCAGCCTTCAAATGCTTGAGACAAGGTAATTAAACAGATCTAAGCCAGATACCAGGATAAGTCAGGCTGCAGAAGTGACTGCAGAACCCCCCAGCATTAGCCCTGTGTATTGCCGTAGTTCAACACGTGGAACAGTGACACCCGTCCTTTGCAGGAGCTGGGCAGCATTTGTAGGAACTCACACATTTCAGTCAAGTTCAGCAAGAATCAGATCTTTGGCAGAAGCTTCCAGGTGATGAGAGTTCCTCTGAGGAGTCATCCAAGACAAGGCAAAGCCCCAGCATTTCACAAATGCCATTTCCCATATGGAATGACACATGACTTGGAGAGAACAGGCTTGGTCAGGGACTTGCAAAGACATGGAGATGTGGTAACCACCATGCAGCAGGATGAGATCTTCTGGGATGTGCATGTCTGAGGCCCAGCCATTCTGTGGGCCATGGGACATCCTGCAGGGCACGCTCCATTCCAAGAAGTTGGCAGAACAAAGCAAACAGCAAGAGCATATGAAAAACTGGATGTAAGAATCCACCAGCAACTTTGCCATTCTCCCCTTCGGTCTCATCTCTGCTGAGATTTAGAATGTGCACTTTTTTATTTACAACAAAAATCATCCAACTTTCACCCTTACTGGCTTTGGCTGCTCCTGTGTATCTCACTTTTAGTTTTCCTCATCTCTACCATGACAAGAATTCCGTCTTTCAAGTGTTTCACACTTGGTCTGGGATATTTATCTCCAACAGTAGGATTCAATTACTCATTATACCACTAGCTGGTAAAACCTTCCAGTCACAGAAGAAGATGGGACATGAAAAAGCCAAAGGAAAAACAAAAGCAGCATTTCATTCCTGGAGACAGGCAAGAAGGAGAACAGGAGACTTGGTGGGCACCATGTAGATGTAATGCCTGCACTCAGCGTGCTCAGCTACGGACCTCATTTATCACCATAATCTCTAATCAAGACCAAGACTGTTCAGAACTCCATCTCTGAGGACACGCTCTCCAAATGGTGATCTCAGGGCATGGAGGAAATTGGAAGAAATTAACATTAGTTACTGAGTATGAGCAGTTCAGTGCCAGGGAAGTACTGGAGACTGAGCACGGCAACACAGGAATGGAGGAAGGACTATGGCTTTAAAGATTAAGCCCCTAATGAATGAACAGCTTGAGCAACCATGTTAGAAAGGGTCCGGGTAAGTTCCAGTGATCCAGTTTGTTCTTAGACAAAGGTACTTGGAACTTTATGAAGTATTTCACAAACAGAATCCCAGAGGTTATCATGGAAAAGAAGGATGACAACTGAATTGCTCCCCACACAATTTGTTCTCCACATAAGCAGAAAAATGTTGGGATCCTTTAAAGCAGAACCCTGCAGTTTCCTGCAGCTCTATCTGCAGCATGCACTAATCCATCAGGTTATCAGCAGGCCCAAAATATCTGTACAAAACAGAAGGGGTTTTATTGAGGTATGACGTCTTCTCAGTTTCTTACCTCTCTGTCTTTGGCACACACAGAACTGAGAAGAGAGATGTCTTTTCCAATCTACTCCCACAAGCAGTTCACTTGCCATAAAATCCAAACTTCCTCTCTTTCACCTCTCCAAGAGTTTTGCTTTACATAAGGAAGTTGGGCTTAGCTTCTCCAAACCAGCAGCTCCTCCGAGTTCCTTTTCCTACACTGTTTAACCAGGATCCTGACCACTTTCCTACAGGACAGTTATTCTCACCTCTCCATAACCAACAAAATACTGAGCTCCTCTTTGCTGGGTGAAGCAGAACACTGAGCAAGACACCTCCAGCAGCCTCTGACAGCAAGAGAACAACTTTGAGATGAGAAAGAACAAGCTCAGTACTTTTAGAGCAAAGGTCTATAAAGGCAGCAGCCAGGTGAGTCCATTGGGAGAAACTTGACCATGTGGAATAAACTGTCACTGCTTCAGCGGGAGAGGGTGTAAGAGAACAGCCATCATGTGGATGTACCTGGTTATGGGGTCAGACTGCCCTGGCGTCCCCTTAAGGGCCACATCCAGAGAAGCCTGCTCGCACCAAGGTAGACATTTGGCTTTGTGGATCCTGGATGAGATCACCTAATTCTCTTGCTGGCATTTGGATGTCGAAGAGGATGCCAAGGCCTTTGATAGAGTCCACCCTGTCTGATCTTTCTATGAAATGTTAACTAATAGACCATTTCATCTGAGAACTGCCAAAGCAGCTATTGAGGAAATGCATGAGGTGGTGGGGAGTGAAGGGGTCAAAGCATGAAAGACAACCAGAAATGAGATTGACGTATCTTTGCACTTACTTAGAACACACCTTTCGCTTAAACACATTGATAGGTGCAGTCTTAACATGCAGAAGAACCTGTACCTTTCTTTGTCAACAACTCTTTAAGCTCCAAGGCTTAGATTTCTAGGTCCTAGCTTACAATCTGTGGATCACTGAGAGTCTGCAAAACAATATGGAGATGTAGTAGGTACCTGATCTCCATTTCAGATAGTAACTTCCCCTGCAACAGCAGAAACATGCAGCATGTTTTCCACCGCTTTTCCCAGGGAGTGATGATCACTAGTGCCACAGGAATGTCATAAACCAAGGATAAATAAAAGAGAAGTGGATGCAGGGGAGGTTGCTCAGCACAAAGAGCAGAGAAAGGTGGTCCGGAAAGGAGTGGCTCTGAAAACTGTTGCTTGACTGAAGACCAGAGGTAAGTTCCTTCAGCTTTCTTAGCCACATTTGCTCATTTTGCCATTATCATTGGTTTTAACTCGAGTAATCCCAAAGCATCACTGAAAGACTAGCAAGGAATATTCACAGCTGATTTCACTATTTTATCTGGAATTCTGTCCGGTTCCCTTATGATTCACATGATGCTTTTGCAGAGCAACAGGGCAGTGGAATCACACTTAACCACTGGGACATGTGGAGTGTAGAGCTCAGTGGAGTTCTCCTTTGACCCCTGCACTCACCAAAACTACTCAAGCTTGGTTTTGGGAAGAGACTCAGCCTCAGAGTTGAGAGCATCCTTTTGGCAATGCAGCCTCTCCCCTCTCTGCAATATCCTGACATAAGGGTGAATAACAAGGACTTAAGGGCCCAAGACTCTGGACTCCACCAGTAAGAACAGCAACAGGCACAGTGCTGGCCCCTCAAAAGCCTCAGTGCTTTTCCTCTGCCCTGCTCCCATGTTGAGAGGTGGCGTTCAGCAAATCCCACAAACAGAAGCTTTTCCACCCAAATATTACTCCATGCTATTGAATTCGGGGCCAGAACTCCCATTTTCTGATTCTCTGCAATACAGATCACTGGAAGGTCTCAACTGCATACCCATCTGTGGCCAGGAAGCAGCACCCAGCTGCTGAGGAACCAACTGATGGTCAGCAGCAGCAACACTGGGAACATCAAAACATGCTGGTTTGCTTAGTTTTGAACACTGTGGGATCTGGAGCTCACATTCCTACAGGATTACTCTTTTCAATATGCTGTTGAAAGAGTAAATGAACATACAGAGATAAATAAAGTCTGAATTTCTGGTTTCACACTGTAAGTTCCAGACACATTTGGGTGCCTGTATCATGGCTGACCTTCCCCTCCCCATTGGTGCTAAGGGGGCAGGTATGGGAGAAGTCCTCCTTTGGCCAGAAGAGCAGCAGCATTTGGCACCACTTCCCACCAACATCATCCAGTATTGAATGGCTGGGGGTGAAGTGTGAGCCAGCCACACCAGCACTCAACCCCAGCATGGCCCCGGGTGGTGTTCATCTCCTGGGCAACAGGTTTCAAGTCAGCTTTGACCCCATAGATTTCCATTTTGGAACATGAAGAGGTGGGAATGAAAGATTATTAGAGGGAAGGCCCATCACAAGGTTCACTGAAATCAAACAGAGTATTTCTGTTCTAAACACAGGGAAAACTCCCTCAGCACAAAACCTCAGAACCTAGGGACATGGTAACACCTCCTGGAGTACACCAAGCTGGTGCTTTGGAGCTTCCCACTACACTGGGAGGAGGATATGTGAGCACAGGATGAGGACAACAGAGCTTTTCCATGACACATACCACGCGCTTTTCCAAAGGCCTGCTGGCTGACACAGTGAGCTAAGGGGTGATTCCCCTCTCCCCCAAAAGCTGTGCATGTACTGCTCTCCTTAAGTGTGCGCCCTAAGCCCGCCCAGCATGATCCCAGACACGCTCCGTATCAGAGCATGTTCCACAGCAACCCAAAAGAAGAGAAGTTCTCCAAGAAGCCAAGCATCTTCCCCACCTTGTATTAGTGTTCTCTTTAGCATTATTTGGTCACTGAAGCAAAGAGATTTAGCAAATCCAAGTGTGTAAGGAATTAAGTCCCAGCCCCAGCCCCACAGGAGGCTGCCGTGGGATTCAGGAGTGACCTTGGGGCATCAGCTGTCTTCCCCAGAGCTCAGAGGTGTGGGAAGACCTCACAGTCCATACCTTCACACCAACACCTTCCATCAGCTCCACGGGGGGCTTTGCCATGCAACACCTTCAAGCCACCCAAGCAGACATATTCAAGGAAAACAGGAGTTATGGACTCTGCTGCTGAAGGCAGGGAAGAAGGTGCAGCAGCTTTCCACATGGAATAAGAGAACGGGAACATATTCAACACGCATTATCTACTTTCAATCCAATTGTACGTATATTTGGAGTACAATACTGGAGTCATTCATCATTTCTTCCCTCCAGTCAAGCTAACTGGATGTGACACTTATTTGCTCAGTGCAGGCAGCAGTGTTGGCACTGTACTGGGTGCACGCACACACATACACACACACCCCAGCTCAGAATTCACAAGGCAGAGGGTCTCCAGGAGCCCGCAGATCCTGCCTGTGGCAGGTATGCTGCACCAAGACCTCTAAAGCTCACATTTCTAGGTCACTCTTTAAACTGGGGAGGGAAGAGGGAGCAGAGGACACCAGCCCGGGGAGCACTCAGGGTACAGCTACCCAGAAGTACACCTGCAATAAAAGATGGGACTCGGATGCTCCCCTCAAATTGAAGCGTCTGCCCAGAACCCTGAATTCCACAGCATCAGTTTAGATTTTAACAGCAGCAAAACCACACCAAAAAATGTGGGCTGCTGGCACTGCTCCTGCTTCTTCCCCTCCACTCACAGCCTTTAGCTGTGGTCACAACCACACACACACTGTGTGTCTGGTGCATGGAGGAATGGGAAGCGATTTGGGGGCTGGAGAAATGGTGGTAGAGGAGGAAACACCCCAGCGCTGAGGCAGGGTGAGACAAGAAGGGGAGGGCTTGCTGGTGTAGTTTCGGGGTTGGTCTGGGATGATGTCATAGCACTGAGCAAGTGCCATGGCCGAGTGGTGGGTACTTTCTGCCGCTCCCCGTCCATCTGACCTCTAATCCCAGCACCCTCAAATGTTGAACATGACATTTCTGTTGGCTTTAAAAAGCCATTTTTCACCCCTTTCCCCTCCGAAAGGCTGCTGCCGACTGCAGCCCGTGCCGAGGGGGAGGCGGCACGGCAACTAACTCTTCCGGCACACACCCCTTTCC
>NW_009926104.1:69301-71201 GCF_000696875.1 Nestor notabilis | reverse complement strand
TCCACAGCAATCACATTTGCAATAGTACAAATCCTGATGGATTCACCCCATCCCCCTCCCTCTTTGTAAGCCCACAGCCCGCTCCCTTATCCCAACCCAGGGATCCTTCCTAGGGATCGAGCTGAAAAATGCAGTCAGGGCTGCTGGAAATAAATGAATGAATGAAAACCCAGGCGGCGGCGGCCGGAGCAGGCGAGTCAGCAGCAGCTCAGCCGGGAAGCAGCAGCAAGCTCATTGTTTCAAACCCCACTGGCATCTGCATCCCCACAGCACTGAAGCAGATTCCACACCAGCACAGAGACACACTTTATGCACATGCAAATAAACATATTAACAAAAGGGGATAAGTGGGGAAGGGGTGTGGAGGGTGGGGGACATCCACTTCACCCTGGAAGGTGGCTTCTGCCACACATATTGGAAATACACAGAGAAATCAAACAGATATTACATTTTACATCTCACACACCCCGAGCTAAAGCATCTTTCAGTGCAATATCTAGTTGCTATGCCAACAACAGCAAAGGACCACATATTAGGAGAGGAAAACCAAGGCATTGCTGACCCCTTTGCGGAGGGAGAGGGGATGAGGGGAGGTGGGGTGGGGTGGCTGCTTACCAAAGATGCTGATTTGATTGTGGCAAAGCGCTCTCGGTTCCGGTAGTGGAGGGCCTGATTCTGCACTGACTGGGTAGGCCGCACCTCAGGCCTGCGATCCCTGTGGCCCACCTCATCCCTTATAAATACATGATCCTGCAGAAATGGATAAAAACAAGGAGAAAGTCCGGCTGTGCTCTTCCCGCGGCGGCTGCCTCGCTCTCACCCCTCTGTCTGCACAAGCGCGGCGGTTGGAGAGGCATAGTTCAGCTCTCTGCTAGCCCCGGCAGCTCCCACCGTACGAAATGAATAAGCAACACATTGCAGGCTCGGCACGTCAGCTGATCGGGATGCTTCCGAGTCCCTCGCTGGGGCTGGCGTGGGGCTCCGCGGTTTGCTCTAACCCTCCAGGATTACATATGTGCAGAGCCCAAACGGATCGGGAAGGAGAAAGCGATGCAGAGCGGTCGGGCTCCTCGGAAAGGTCGGGTTCAAGCACTGCAACCGAGCGATCCCAGCACAAACGTGATTCCCATGTCTAGCAAAGAAGGTGCTGTTCCCTTTTAACACCAGAGCAACATTCTGCCTCATTCCCTTTGCCGAGTGCTTCGTCCTCAGTAGGGTTTCTTTGTCTCTTGTTTGCTATCTGCTGTGGAGGACGAGCATTCTGGCTAAAAGCATGGCAGGCTGGAGAGCACCAGGAAAGCCTCCGTGACCACTCAGGGATCCTGCTTTCCAGTCATGATCCTGCACAGTTCTAGCACTTTCTCTCCACAGCCCACAAAGGATTTAATTTTTATCCCCCCTTTTAAAGCAACAGCTCCCTTTTTTTTATGGTTCCCGGTGCAACCTGCCTCCTGCTCACTGCACAGCAGCGCGAGGAGCGGCTCTGCATCTGCCAAACCACTTCTGCAACGGAACAAAGCTCTCATCAGGCATACAGAGGAGAGACCCTGACCAGAAAGGCCAGCGAAAAACACCACCACCGGCTTCCGACTGCGAATGGTGTCTGCCAAAACTCAGCGCACACACAGGTTACACCTTGAGGATGGAGCAGCCTTTGGACACCTGCAGCCAGCCCAGCAGCGCGGGCTCCATGGGGCAGCAGCAATGGTAGCCAGCGTCGGCCCATCTGCCACACACAGTTCCATGACTCCCATCCTCAAGCTCCTAAAACAACGCAACGAAAACCAGATCCTTCCTGAATTAAATCAGGTTTCCAGCTGTCAGAGGTGCAGAATCAAGGCTGCAAGTGCCTATGTCAAAAGGCAAACAGCCACCAACCCTTGTGGAAAGCGGCTGTCTC
>NW_009926104.1:49660-69255 GCF_000696875.1 Nestor notabilis | reverse complement strand
CAGCGTTGCCACCCTGCCATGCCAGAGCAGACACCAGTAAGGTCAGAAATCCCTACGGTGAGAAACCAGCTGATACGAAGCAGCACCTCTACCATGACACTGCTGGCATACAGATGCTCTTTTCCCACGCTACAGGCACTTGCTTCCCTCTCTGCTGTCTTCCATTTCTAGCTGCTTCTTATCTGGACACACACACATCCAAAGAATCCCAGCCTAGGTTGGGGTGAAGGGACCTTAAAGCTCCTCCAGCTCCAAACCCTCCCACGGGCAGGGACACCTTCCACTAGAGCAGGTTGCTCCAAGCCCCTGTGTCCAACCTGGCCTTGAACACTGCCAGGGATGGGGCAGCCACAGCTTCTTGGGCACCCTGTGCCAGCGCCTCAGCACCCTCACAGGGAAGAGCTTCTGCCTCAGAGCTCATCTCAGTCTCCCCTCTGGCAGGTTAAAGCCATTCCCCTTGTCCTGCTCCTACAGGCCCTTGTCCAAAGCCCCTCTCCAGCTTTCTTGTAGCCCCTTTAGGTACTGAGCAGAGCACTTGGGGAGCTTCCGGTTACTTCAGTGATGCTAAAGAGCAAGTCACTCGAAACCAGTTAAAACCCCCATGTGCCCCTGCATGGATTGTGGATGAATGAGCTAAAATAAGTAAATAAAAAACCATTGCTCCAGTGGCAGTTAATCTCTGGATATCTAAAAGCTGGATATAAAAGCTGCCACTAAGCTATCTAAATGGCTACCGCTGGTGTATTGTTGGAGCATCTTCCACTGCACATGGAAGATGCTCAAACCCATGAGTCTTGCCCCAACATCAGCCTATAGAGTAAGAACCTGAATTTTCCCATGCCAGTTCTACCACACACCATCTTCCCATCCTCCTCAGTGAAAAAAGGCCTTCACCATGCCCTGCCCTCAGCACAGCACTTGAGGAAGATCTGCTCAGCACCACTGCCCTGCATTTGTGAGAGCAACACTAACAGCGTGTTGCCAACAGCAGTTGCATTTTATGTTCAAGATACCCTGACTAGACTCCTTCCTGATAACACTGAATAATTACACTGAGCAGGTAATTTTGGGGTTTTTTTTCAGAGAAAGATGTAGCTTGTTCCAAGAAATGTTGGGGGGAAAACCCCCATACAAACACATTGCTTCAACAAAACCTCCTAGGTGAAGAAAATACCTGCTCAGAGGACAAACTGCAACAAGTAAGCTATGGAAGCAACCAGAAAACATCTCAGTAGGTAGGTAGGAGCGGATTATTTTCCTACAGGAAAATCAATGAGGATTTTGGCTCTGACTTTAATCACAGCAAAACCAGGCAGACAGATCTATAAATTGCATTTGATATTTACATTTTTTTTCAGTACATCACATTGTCATATGGCTGAAGCAACTCCTTGCACTGACAGAGCATCAAACACAAATTAACAAAGCAGAGAAAGGAGTCCCATCATCTTCAGCAGCTGATTTAGAAACCTCAACCTCAAACTCCGACCACACTGGACTATCCCAAAGCTAGAACATCTCAACTTCCACCTCAAAAGCAACATTCATTTGCACACTGCAGTTTTTGTTACGCACACCAAAGAAAAGTCATCACAAACAGTTTACACAAGAGGATTCCCTAACAGGAAAGGGCTGCCAGTCTCCTAGACAAACAGGAAAGGAAATTTCTGAGCCATAGTAAGGACTTAATGGAACGGCAGCAAATCCCTTCCCTCTAAGAATTTAGAGAGCAAAGAAAACAACAGTGTGCTGTTGTTCACATTACCACATAGCACTAAATGCCTGGATAATCTACAGAGAGATTTCAGTATTGACAGTCTTTCAAGAAAAGACTTCATGTCACCAACCTGCTTGACATCATTCCAGAAGGTACGTGAAGGATCATATCACTGCTGGCACACGCAAGTCAAACCTCACCAAGTCATTACCTAAATCTCCTTTACATCTCACAAAAACAACATCTTTTCCAAGTCTGAATCGTAAGTGTTGGTATGTAGGAAAACACCCTCAGCTCTGCCTCAGCTGTAACTCGTGCAGAGCTGCTGTGTCCTCTCCAACTCACCATAAGTGCTGCACGTTAACTACAGCAGTGACAGGTGACACGTGCAGGTTAATTCAATGGGTTTGAAGGTCACTCAACATACAAGAGTTGTTACAGAAGTATGTTTTATTACAGACACTGGGCAAGAATTTGTGATGATCAACTATAATCCCTGGCAGCGTTCAGGGCCAGGTTGGACAGAGCCTTGGGTGACATTGTCTAATGTGAGGCATCCCTGCCTGTGACAGGGGGTTGGAACTGGATGATCTTAAGGTCCTTTCCAACCCAAACCATTCTAGGAACATCCTCTTTTCATCCTTTTGTTCTAAACTAGATTTTAATCAGAGGATTTCCCTGACATTTTTATTGCCCAAGTTTCACCCTGTTAAGTAGCGATCATTTTAAGGTTGAAGTAACTCCAGCAAGTGTGTACCGCAGCTGAACAAAGCCATGCCACAGTGGCTTTCTGCTTAGAGTAAAACAGAACAATCTTTTTTACTAGTATAAAGTTCTGTGGAAATAAAATGCCACAGTGGGGGAGCATTCTGAATCCTACCACTTGGCATATTCATTTAGGACAACAAACCAGGAGTTCTGGGAAGCCACCTGTACGCCCACTGACATATACCAGCAGTTGAACAAAGCAGATGGCAAACTACCTGTGACGCATCAACTGATGCCTATATTCTTAGAGATCCAAAATCTTCATCCTCACTTTAAGATGAATTAACTGATAACTATCTAGTTTTTAAATCTGGGTTATGTGTCTTTGAAGCACAGTGTATTTGGAGGCTAAGTCCCTGCCCTGTTTTGTCTTTGTTTTTTTTGCTCTCCGATACAATTGGGTTTGCATTAGAGCTGTCATCTACTCTTCAGTCTACTCTTCAGTTCTCAAGCCGTGTCGCTGAACAGCTGAATTAGCCCTCAACAGGAGATGGACGTGAGGATGTGTATCCACAGGCAAGATGATCCTTGGATGGAGGAGCACAGTTAACTGTCTTCAAAAGACAAACGTTAGAAAACCAGAGCTCTTACACTGATCGTATTGGGGCTTACATGGAAGAGGTCACCAGTCTGAAACCTGCAAAGGGGCAAGGAAAAGTTTCTAACAGGACAGCTCATCCTACCTGGACATCTGAATTTCCTGCAATGAACTTGCTGCTGATTAAGGCAGCCTCCTGAAGAAGCACCCTAAGGATGGACTGGGATCCCAGAAAAGGAGGATGCAGGCTTCCTGCCACAGTAGCAGACATTATAGCAATTTTTTTCCTCCCAGGAATTAAGGACACAGCTATAAACTATGTTATATAAAAAGTTACACATTCAGTTATGCCTTATTATTATTTTCTTCCTGTACAGTGATTTTTCATCCAATCTACATATTCTACTCTGCTGATAGGTGGGCATCACCTTTATTCTAAGTACAAGTTTAGAAACATGGAACTCTACTGCTGCCCCAAAGCCTTTGTATTGTGGAAAGGGTGAGGCTGTGCCTGCTTTTCACAGAGGATTTATCACAAATGCTTTTCTCCATCAGGCAAAAATCACAGCACCATCACCAATATGCCCACATAATGGAGACAGTTGAGTAAGCGTGTTCATCAGTATTTTCCTTTTAGCCTTTAAAGGCTGATTAAATACAAATCAAAACCTTCACTTAAACTTGAACATCAGGTTCTTTCCATTTGATTTGGGATTAGGCTCCAGAACGCTACCAAACTCCCTACTTCTCACCTGCTAGAACAAAACGAAGTTGTGTGGAGCAGCTTCTCCACAGTTAAACCAAGCACAAACTGAAGTGTCTTCAGAGTATGAAACTTCACTTTGAAAATAGAGTAGGATGTATGTCTGAAGTGTTCTGTTCTGATTTTAGGTTTTTCATGTGTATTAATATATACATGAAGCAGTTTTCCACTGAAAATTGCATTCCCCAAAGTAGCAGAGAATAAATAAATTAAAAAAGCACATACTAAATTAAAACAATATATTTGCAGACTGGAATATGTCTTGCTACTCATAGTCTAAATTTGCCCTACACATCCCCACACTGGAAGGTAACATTTGCCAATTGAGAAGGCACCTACTCCACTGCAGGAATTGGTAATCACAGCCAGTTGTTAATTATTTTATAAAGACCATCAGTGCAGAACTGGGGTTTGTGCTCCCAAAATTACCCTAAAAAACCCGTGTTCAGTGATCTACAGGTGATTTCTTTTACAATACTTCAGTTTCAAGTGTGCAGGAGACCCTATTTTTTTACACCAGCTGACAAAAGCTTCCATGTGGTGACATGTTAATGCATTCTCCTCAACTGAATGCCTTAATCTCAAGAAAACAACAGCTATGCAGAAGCTTAAGAGGCCTGAGTTTGTAGCATTAGAACGCTCCCTGTATTTGTACTTTAGAATCATAGAATCACTGTGAAACAAAATACTATTCTTAAAACAAGCAGGAACTCTACTTCTTTCCCAAATACACTTTATGTCTGATGGAAGTGGCTCACATTTTGTTTTCATCAACTGTCACGACACTGATCAGTCAGTAACAGTGTAATGTATGACTCCTGTGTAAATCAGTCCCTCAAGCTTCTATTTTAATGCATATGACTACTTAACAACATAAAAATCAAAGTTAATAAGGGTTTCTGAAGCCTACACATAATGAGAAGGAGCTCCAACTACCGTCTCCCAGAACATCAAATCAATTGCACTGCTCTTCATTCAGGATGGTGTCTTGGGCTGGCAGTTTGGACCTAACACTGTTTTCTTCAGAAAGGTGAAAATAAAGTCTTCTCTGGAAGTGCTGTTGCAAGCGTATTCCAGAAAGATGCAAACCCTGAAAACTGTGCAACTGATCTGCCAGTATCTTTAAACATGAATGGTAATCTTTTACCTTTTAAAAAAAGGTAATCCCTTTTACAACCATTTCAATATTCAATTACACAAACGTATTTCAGGAGGAAAAATTGCTTACAAACATTTCGTTAGTTAAACCCAGGCTTTACTATAACCTTACAAATGAGAAATTCATACTTTTCCTGCTGCTGGAATGTTTTAACTCCTCTGGCAAAAAGCATATGTACACTCTGAAGCTCTTTGCATATGCGATCACACAAACAACTTACATTTTACTGCCCAGTAGCAAATGACACTGCTAAGGCCAAGCCAAAACTATTTTAGTCCAACAACCTTAGATTAGATGCCAACTTACAACTAGACAGCTTCAGCTTGCTCTCTAGCACTAAGGAAATGAAAGGCAACAGATCACAACATGCAGCAAAAGAGCAGAAAGACACTGAGTGGAACTTGACCAAAACATACCTCGTGGGAAGGTTCCAAAGCTCTGCACACTTCCACTTCTCATGAGGGGAATCCAAGTGCAAGCAGATTTTAATCATACATTGTGACTGGTAAACAGTTAGCTTAGCTGCTACGGCCACTTGTCACCATACTACATAACAGAGTACAATCATTCACAAGGAAACAAGGATTGTTATTACAAGCAGAGGTGAAGTAGTGCACATGCAGGGCTGGGTAAGGAGGCATGCAGTAAGTCTGTGTGACCCCTGCCTAGACACTGAGAGCACTACCTTTCATTAGTGGCCTCTTTTTACTTTCAGAAGTTACTTAAATGCAGTTTAGCTTTTAAAGAGGAAAAAACCAACCACAGAACTTGATTCTGGCAAGCCCAACACCAGCTCCTGCTCCCAGCAGATGGCTCAGCACAAGACCACAACACACTGATGCTCGGGCCCTATGCAGATGAGCCAACACAAGCAATAGCAGGGACTACAGGAAGCTACAGAGAGCACCAGAGAACATACCTTCTTATGAACAACGGAGGAAGTGGAATTAATTGTGCTCTCATCACTATGCATCATGACCAGTTCGGGGCTGCTCTCATCCAGGACCTCCTGCATGCTGCTCACACTGCTGCTCTGACTGCCTGTGCTCACAGACATGCTTGGGATGGAATGGTTGCTGCCCAGACTGTCCATCTTCCTACTCAGGTTTGATCCATGCTCACTGTCCTATGAAACAAGGGGCACTGGTTACAAACACTGCAGGAGATCACCTGCCCAGCACGTGCCTGCAATGCCCAGAGTTTCTTTTACAGGTGACTCTGCAGAGTTAAAAGTTCTTCGCTCATTATTTTGGCAACTTCATTTCTCAGTGCTGCTTGGGTTATGAAACAGTCCATATGGGGCAGTTAGCTTTTACTTTTTCCCCTGTAATCTTACTGCATCAGGCTTCAAGCCAGTTTTTTCCATGTATCAGCAAGTCTGGGCATGGCTTTTGGCTTGAAGAGGAGATATCCAGGAATACTGGATAGCTGGTGGAGGGAGTCTCATAATTAAAAGGAGTGACTTAAGTTTGTATTAAAACAGTATTTCAAGTCAGGATATGCTACAACAGATGTAAATCAATGAATCCATTTGGTTTCTTATTTGATGAACAGCACATGGTGCTTAACAGGCATAGAGGTTTTAACCTCCATGTCCCAAGCAGTCAGCAATTACATTTTGTCAAGCTAAAAAACCCTTCAGCCTTGTGTTTTCAGCCAAGATAAATTCTTCATCCACCTTTAGGCAGCTGACTCAGAAGAGTCTGCATTATTAGTGATTGAAACTGTGGTAAGTATATATAGCTTTGATTCTACAGACAAATATCAGAAGTTAGCAGCTTTTTTTCTTGTTGTATACTCATAAAAGCACAGTAATCCCAGAGTATGTGCTTAATCTGGACTGATTTAGGAGAATTTATGGAGCTTTGTAATTAACTAGTGGCACCGAAGAGGCTTGCAACGAATTCACAGCGAGGACCAAGAAACTCAACCGTCCTTCAGCTCCTGCTCTGAAATAGCTCCAATTCACAAAAATGAATGACCTGCTACTGCACCCAGACTATCCTGGCCTCCAAAGTGAGCCTGGGGAGAATCACATTGCAAATCAGTTAACAGGGAACTAATTTTGTTGGAGACTGACAGAAAGATCAAACTGACAGATTTGAATTTGATTGTGTGATTACTTTTTAAGCCATCAGCAGATCATCGAGAGCCTGTGTGACAGTACTTCAAATCCAAGAGAACTGTTTCATAGAGAACATGGCCACATGAGAATTAAAGTATTTCCAAGAAATAACAAAGCATCCGAGATGAGGATATGACTATTTCTAAGTGTATATGCACAAAGGACAGGGCTGAGACTGCATGTGCAACCTTAACACTGGCTTCCTGACTCAAATCCTTTGCAAATGACCTTAACTTTCTTGCAAGAGCTCTGAGGAAAGCATTAGTAATATTTTAAGTGTTACAGATTTGTAATGCTCCTTTTTCCACCTTAGAAAGTCTGAGGTAGAAAAAGGTACTGTCTCGTGGCATTTACAGCTGAGCAGCTTCTGTTAACCCATTAAGTAGTAACTGAAGCATGTGCTGTGTTTTATTTTCACTGCCAAGTTAGTGATTTATATGAGCAATACAAGTTCCTTTCATGGTACACAAGTTCGGTGGTAAAACACAGTGCAGAGCATGCTGTGCACATGCAGAGTAGTGTGAGCTTCATTAGTGTTAATTCCTGGAGATACAATATCTTTCCTCCCCCCTCATTTGAGGAGCGGGGACAGGAGGAAGAGAAGAAAATACATCTTGAAGTCAACTACTACCACATGTATCCCACTGAGCTGTTGAGCTTGGATCAACAGCCAAGTGGGAAATCCATTCCCTTGTACTTTCCTACCCTGTCACTCTCCTCACAGCTTTTCACACATGGGTAGAGAAAGCTTGAAGGTTTCGGTGCAGAAGTCTGACTATCCTTCCATTCCACAACTAAGCATGGGGTTTAGAAGCTGGCTATCTGGAGGGTTAGAACAGAAGCACTTTGTAGCTTTAATCACAGTGGTTGCTGTTCTTACTCCTTCTGGGCATCTCCTTCAAAGTGAAGGACAGTGCTAAGTGCCAGTCCCTCCTCCTGCATCTGACACCCAGGCTCACCCATTTCTTAAACAAGAGCTCTAGTCTAACTTTAAAGGAACAATTGCCATACACAAACCTCAAAACCAAGTCCCTTGAATATATTCTGAACTTGGACATCTCACTGTATATTATCTGGCCATACTGAGCAAAAAGGAATACAAGCATCAATTTGCCTGTCAATTCTGTCTGGGGAGAAGCAGGCACAGATTTATTTATCCAATATGCCTGCACAAGTGACATTGTAAAATGACTGGTTTCCTTCTCTAAGCCACAGTTAGGGTCAATTATCATACACTGATTAAGTGGGTTGTTTATTACAAGATTTAAACTGAAGGTAAATTTTACATCTTTAACCTTTTTCTTTAACATTAATGAATTTAAAAAATAAGTCTTACTAATTTGGTGATCTGCTGTTCAGCTCCTGAGAGACCAATTACTTTACAGTAAAGTTATGGCAAGTGAAAAAAATATTAACATTAATCAAGTGCTTATGAGAAAGGAAAGCTTGGGCTGTCACAGACCCTCCTTCACACAGGCTGTGAGCCACTTTTTTCTCCCTCCAGATGAGTTTCTTCCTTAAAGCTTTCAGAAGAAAGCCCACCACTTGAAAAACATCCAGAGTTTTAAAGCTGCCAATAAATGCACATCCAACAGTAAGTAAGTGCTACTAACTCAGGTTATCCTGTCTCTTTACTGATCCAGGTGATATTCCAACACAACATGGATTGCATCCTCTCCTACGCTGTGCTTGTTCTGCTCCATTAAGGAACATCTCACTTTTCTGAAAATTATTTCTAACAGTGCAAATGGGGTAACAAACTCAAGGTACCTCCTCCTCTTCCTGAGACTCGGTCAGTGGCCCATTCCGGGTCTCCTGGAAAAGGATCTTCTTCATTTTCCGGTACTGCAGGTTGTCCAGTTCACGCACTGCATCTTTTGTCCTTTGGATGAGGTCTATGAGCACCCGTGGTGGTCGGTCCCGGCGGACAAAATCGTGCTGAATGAAAGGAAAACACATCACTTCAGGCATGGCACAGGTATGTTCGATGTCAAAACAGGGACATAGTGATGTGAGACACCTGAAGTGACAGTTCTCTTCAGTAACTGGTCTGTTCATATTCAATAGTTACTAATACCCAGGAAGAAAGAGCCCAAACACATTGAGCACTGTGTACACTGACTGTGCTCATCATGATGTCAAATAACCAAACTGATCACACTATGTGAAGTGTAGGCTGCAAAATGTTTGGTTCAGAAGATCTCTAGAAGATCTCTTAAGCACTGAACTGAAGTCAAAGGCAGAGTACAGAGAAGTGAAGGCAAAATCACTTTGCTACTTGAAACCCATGTGTGTGTATAGGAGAACATGGAGAAGCTGGGTAGTGGATGGAGAGGTAGAGACCTGGCTAACCCTTTCCAGGCTCTCTCTACTCCTGACTCCCCAGTTCACTTTTCCGTCTCAAGTGAAATAGTTTGGATCAGGGTCAGGTTTTCTGAGATCTCTAGGTGATGCAGCTGATTTGTCCCTTCCTGAGTTCATTCACTTAAAGCAACTGATAGGCCAAGAAGGAATGGTTTTAAACCGAAAGAGGGGGGACCGAGATGAGATCTCAGGCAGCTCTTCCCTGTGAGGGTGCTGAGGCGCTGGCACAGGGTGCCCAGAGAAGCTGTGGCTGCCCCATCCCTGGCAGTGTTCAAGGCCAGGTTGGACACAGGGGCTTGGAGCAACCTGCTCTAGTGGAAGGTGTCCCTGCCCGTGGCAAGGGGTTGGGACTGGAGGAGCTTTAAGGTCCCTTCCAACTCAAATCATTCTATCATTCTAGGTACAAGATGGTGCTGCTTCAAACCTTACAAAGGACTTCAGAATGAACAAAACACATGAAGGACAAAGAAAGATCAGTCTTAAGTATCCAAGACTACATGCCTAAGCTACATGCAAAGATTTATCCTACATCTATCTATTCCAATTCATACATAAAACCAGTAAGAAGACTGCAAGGTTTAGTTAGGTATTTAACTTGAAATATAATTTGTAGGAAGAGTTAAAATAAAGTCAGGTTCTTACCTGACTTCTAGTACATCCTGCTAAGGATGTACTTTAAGCACAGGTTTTAGGTGCAGGCTTAATAAATTCTTCAATGGAATTAAAATACACGATTAAAAGCTGTTCTCTATCAGACATGTTCTCCTGCACTGTACAAGTGGCAACAGAGGATGAAAGCCTCACAGCTTTCCCATTTAACCTCTGACTTGAGTAGGCAGATGGAGTATGCACTTGCCAGTCTTCTACATGGGATCACTATAGTCGGGTATGTTGCCCAGTATGTACCACATGAGACTCCCTTTAGGCACAAACATCTTCTGCACATTTCTAGAAACGTTAACAATGAAAGAGAGAAGGGAGTGGGGGGGGAAGTTGTTCTCTACTGTGCATTGCAAATGATCCCATGGCTTTTTGTCAGAGAACCTCAGTAGCTGGACCCCACCTGCAGAGAACACCTCAGGAGGCCACGTCTGCCCACATGGCCTCACAGCTCTTCTGTGAGCTCAGGGTTTCATAGGACAGAGAAAAGCATTTCTACTCTCAACGTGTGGCCATCCCTCAAGTTGAGGAGCTGATACATCCAACAGCAGCTAGAGTAACCGATCCATGAACCCAGCCCACCTTAAAACAGGCGCCTGGTGTACAAAGAAGCTAAAGGGATGAGCTGATGATCTTGCCATGATTTGTAAACAAACATGGAAAGTATCATGCCACAGGCTTATTTCTTGCTTTTAAACGAATTCAAACTGTTTTGCTAATGGGGACAGCTAGTCCCTTCACCAGCCATTTCTTTCTGCTAGTAGTGATGGTGTTGATTTTTGAATTGTAGCTAAAAGTTCTAAACACCATTTCACACAGAAGCAAAAGGAATAATTTCTGCACCTCAATGCAGATAACCACCATTTATTTCTCTGTAAACAGCAACAATCTGAAGCTTATTTATGATTAGAAAAAGGTAACCATCCTTATCTCACTGTAGATAATATTTAGAAAGCAGTAACGCATTTGGATCAATGACTCTGTACTTAAATCCATCCCATATGTCCAGTGTCTACTTGGTTATGCTTATTTTTTAACAGTGTAAATACTCACTTCACTGGAAAGTTGATGTGCATCATATTAAAGCACTACTCAAATATTAGAATGAACCACATGGAAACTGGTAAATGCTCCATCTCTGGCAGTGTTCAGGCTGGACAGAGCCTTGGGTGACATGGTCTAGTGTGAGGTGTCCCTGCCCATGGCAGGGGGTTGGAACTGGATGATCTTAAGGTCCTTTACAACCCAAACCATTCTAAGTGAAAACCAACCCAAAAGGCTCTGGCATAATAAGAATACAATTCTGACTGCTTCCTAAATGACATATAAAAGATGTAGTCATCCCTCTGTTGGGTCCTGTGCAGCTTTAAGAAGTGATGGCTGAAAGGACTTGATTTATGGACTTGCTCCAAACTGAAGGGGAAAAAAGGGACCAATAAACCCCGGACTTAAAAGGAGGAAGAGGTTAATCTAAAGGCACAGAGCATGGTCTAGGGTGAGGTGTCCCTGCTCATGGCAGGGGGTTGGAACTGGATGATCTTCACGCCCTTTCCAACCCAAACCATTCTATGATTCTATCTTGGCTGAATGACTAATACAAATCTCTTGGGAATGTCATGCAAGCTGAGAAAAATAGGAGGAAAAAAGTGTTTAATGCAAGCTTTATAAATGCTTTTAATTTTAAAAGTGAAAAATATTAGTGAGAGATTTTGGTTGTGATTTTTAAATGTCAGCTGCATTTTAATCTCACTACAACCATCTGACTATTTCCATCCAGGACAGGCAATTGAAATGGGATTCATTTGCAAACCCATCATTTAAAATTAAGTTCCCTTTAAGAAAATGTGGCCCCCAAAAAATTCACTTTATCCCCATTTACTGCATGCAAGTGAAAAGCCCTCAGAAGACAAAAAGATCACGAATCTTCTCATCTAAGAAGCTTTAGGGAGAGCTACTGCAGGAGGGAACATCTTGGCTACTGTTCTGAAAACCTAAAACCAACTAAAAAGAGCGAATATACATGATTTAAGATCTCGGCCCCAATTGTTTGTACAGGCTCCAACCTAAGGTACTCATGAAATCACATCCTTCAGTGAACTCACACTGTTCCTAGAGAGCAGAAAGGCTGCCAATCCACATGAATGAATCATTCCTGAAAGCCACAACAGAAACGTATTAGCTGGTCAGAGGATTGTCAGGGTGTTGCAAGCAGAACCAGCAAACAAAATGCTGGTGCTGTGCCACAGCACAAATGTGTCACAGGACAAGAAATACACCAGGAGCTGAAGAAAGAGTATGAATGAGCTCGTTCATCAGCCTTTACCTGGAGAGTGAAGGCCTGAGTGTTAAATATTCCCTGTAGTCCAGGCTTAAAGCAAGGACAGAAGCGAGCGCACAGCTAGCTGTTCAGTAAAGAGCGCAGGGCTTCGAGTTCTCTCCTCAAGAGCCTCAGAAACATCCACGAAAATGCATTTTACTGAGCTGAAAGAGCAACAAGAGAAGCCATAAAACAAAGGCTGAACGGTAGCCTTAGAACAGAAATCAGCATGAAAAGGCTGTCAGGTAGACACTGAGCAGCCATCTAACCTACTGTGGAAATGAAGCGAAACGCCCGATGGAAGCAGCAATTCCTCTGCTCATATGTTTAAGGCAACCCGAGTCCTGTTTAGCTGCTGTGGAACAGCAGCATGCCATGCAGCAAGCAGAGGAACAGCAGGGCCACTAATCAATTTCAAAGAAAGGAAATACTTAAAAAACCTGATGGAAAAGGGGCTGGACAGGATTTCACACATCCCCACTTCTCACGGAAGGCAGCTCCCGAATTTCCCAAACAAAAAACGCTTGGAGTTATAAGCAGTTCCTATACTTCATGGCAGGGGGGTTGGAACTAGATGATCTTAAGGTTCTTTCTAACCCTAACTATTCTATGATTCTATGATTCTCAGGTAAACTGAAACCAAATGACTTCAACTGGAACTTGCTCATGATTCACTGACAAAGCTTTGGCAGACTCTGGACACATCAGTCCCAGCACAGGTCTCCCTCCTACATCTCCTTGGCTATTATGATCCTGTACAAGGCACTTTCCGAAACTACACAGTTATTCTCAACCCACATTCAAATTATTTTGGTTCAGTATAGAACCAGTTAATGGGATATAAACAACTTTTGGTTATGGTGGTTTGATTAGGGGAAGATGTTAACCTAGGCCTAAACTGTTAGTGCTACTTTTAACAGTTAAGTATGATATATGAATAGAGAAAAGAAGCAAACATGTTACAGGATGTTAATGAATCAAGAGGAATTGATCAAAATGCATCTAGGACAAAGAAATCATCGGAAAATGAAGACCAGAAACACAGATGGAAATACAATGCTGCATGACTAGAAAGAAATTTAGAGTGTGATGCCTGGAAGCACACAATGCAAAAGAATAGATGCAGAGTATGTTTAGTAACTAATAATATGAGGAGGGATCTGCAGTTGGCACTAACCAATAAATCTGTCAGGACCTGGGCACCAGACAGCAGTCTAAAGAACACAGAATCAGAACCTCCTCCTGTAACACCGTAGAGCAGAGCCAGCCTGTCCCAGCTCCTACATCACCATACCCGGAGTAACATTTCACTATCTGCATAGCAGTGCCAGAAACACCCATGCAGCCAGAGGAACTGAACACAAAACCCCCCCCCACTAAACCAAAAAGTGCATCAGAAGGGCCCAAATGAATGATTTACAAGAATTGAGCAAAACCAAGAGCTGAACTGAGAATCATGAAAAGATACATATTCACAAGATATGAATAAAGAACTCATCATGCTCACATTAGCATTACTAGAGAAAAGGGCCAAGACAACCTTCCTGAACATCATCTGTGTTTGTCAAAAAAGAACCCTACAAAAAGCCTCCAAAAAACAGGACAGGGCAGTTCAGAGCACCCCACACAGCACAATCCTGCACTGCCCGAAGGTAAGTCACCCAGTCTCTTCCCATCTCTAATACCCACTTTCCTTTAAATAATCAGCCACTATCTGTAAATCCTTATTAAGAGCTCAAACCTCTGCTCATGTGGTGCATAATGCTCCAAGTACTACCAGCTCTGCAGAAGAGCTGCTATTGCCCAGGCATCTTGTGAAGCCTGGTTAAGTCTAGATTTTGAGCAGCAATTAAAAGGACTTTTTAGGTTTTCCATCACTTCTACACAGAAAGCCTGCAGTACATTACATATAAGCTTGGTAGCAAGTATTGCCTGTTACACAAAAGGAAAGTAACATTTTTCCTTAGTGAAGAAGGTAAGCAGGGTTAAAAAATAAATAGAAAGGAGCATTAGCAAGTTAATAGTTACTTTACTGTACCACAGAAGTGTGTAACTGCTCCAAAAGCGTTTTTGCTTTCGCACAGGCTGCACCAGGTTAGTTTCCTTACTCCCTCTTCCCTGCAAATGAGATCACCTGCAGTTTCTTCCCTCGTTTCTGTCTGCGTTTTCAGAGATCACATAGTGCAGCACAGTCACAACTCAGGGCATCCTACTGACAGCTCAGTGTAGTAGAGAGGCTGGTCAAAACTCCTTCAACAAAGCAGGAGGAAACACACTCCTCAACCCTGCCTTCACAGAAAACTATTGGTTGGAATTCACTTCAGCAGTACAGATTTAACTAACACAGCTCTGGACCTGCTTGTCCTTAATACTTTCAGGTAAAGTATGTACAGGATTGTCTTGGAGGAAAACACATTAAAAACTCAAAACCAAGATTAAATCTTTCTATCCCCTCATGTTGACAGGTCCTTCCTTCAGCTAAAACCCCTGTTACTCACACTAGTATTTCATGAGGCTTGCAAGCTCTCTAACACAGAGCTCTGCAGAGCTCTGGGGTGTGACAGGAGCAGTGTGTTGGGCTGCTACCCTGAGTAACTCCTCACTCAGAGTGTCACTGTTCTACCACATAACCTACCTCTACTTTTCCCCAGAAGTTTGACTCTTGAGCATCACATTATAAAGACAATTGTGACTGACCTAACAGGCAAAGTCAGGAAACAAAGTTACTTCAACCCCGAAACCACCTTAGAAGACCCCAAAACTCTGTTGACTCAATTGAAAGCAAACCAAACAATATTTCTTTTGGAAAGGGTAAATATTTGTTCCCCATCTCTACAAGACTTTTGGTAGACAAACAGATTTTTTCCAACTTTCTGGAAAAGATTTGAAAAGTTACCCGTAAGAGATCTGTGGATGATGGCCTTTCCTGAGGTATTTTCTGTAAGCAGTAATCAACAAATCCCCTAAAGGAGTCTGACCTGCAAATCAAAAAGAAAAAAAAAAAATAAAGGAAAAAAAGTTCTAAATGGAAAAGCAGCTCAGGAGCTGGAACAGACACAAACTTATCAGTGCAAAGCAAAAGAAAAACCTGGACTGATTTGTTCTTAAGTTCTAAGGCAGAGAAATTAACTGGACTTTCTCTAAACTCTGAGTAAGTTGATGCCACCAGTTCTTTCAACAGTTAAAGACTGTTGAAACAACTATGGACACACAATTATCCCCAACCACAAACTGAAAACCAAGCAGGAACTCTGTGTACCAGTCACTGGTTTCAATTTGACTGTGACCACTTAAAATAGATGACACTGAAGTTATTGATAACTCCGGAAACACACTTGTTACGTTAACTCTCTGTTCTCTAGAACACTGACTCACTACAGCACCTTGCTACAATGCCTAGTTTAAAACAGCTTTAGGCTATATATGAGGTAGTATCCCAACTAGAAAGAAAACTGATAATCTAGGTGCCACTGAACTCTGAAGCAGCATAAAAGGCACCTTACTTAATCCCTGTGTTCTCAAAGCCACAGAGAGCAAACAGGTGACTAACCAAACTGCTTGCAATCAAGAGTATGATTCTCACACTGTATTCACAAGTTGCCTCTACTCTGCACTGCAAATTCTGTACAGAACATGGGTGCTGATATGAGACCAAGTTGTTTGAATCTTGAAGGATGGACAAAACAGAGATGATGAAATAAGGAAACTGAAGCAGAGTGGGTTTGAGAAAATGATTAGCAATGAAATAATTATGCTGCTTCACTGCCTAGCAGTGTAACTGGGGGAACTTCACACCTCGTCAGGAGCTATTGTTTCAAGCCATGTGCAGACTCTGCCAAGCATCACTCCATAGTTACATTCCCCTCTTGGGCACAGAGAACAGGAATCAGGGAACCCCTTTGCTCCCACACAGTAACAAAGCATTCTTGTACCATTCTGGACCAAGCCTGTAGCATGGGGAGCATTTACTGGCCACAGAGCTCTGATGACTTTTGAAGTCACTCACTGAAAAAAAAGAAAGAAATCTAATTACCTCTATACTCTGTGTCCCTCTTCCCTTCTCTCCACATTTCAGCTGTGCTACAACGCTAACAATTCTTCTGTCAGAGATCTTGTGCAGCTGGAAACTTTGCTGACGCTGAGCTACAGCTGGCTTAATGCATCCAAGAAGATTGTAATTCCTACAGCATCTACAGCCCCATAATTAACACCTCCACACATTTAGATTGTAGCACAGCCAAAGTGACAGAAGGTCAAAATTGAGCCTGCCTACACAGGAGCATTACTGAGAACACAGTTAAATCACTACCCTGCAACAAACACTTTTCTTGTCAGACTTTAATCATGCAGAGTGTCACAGAGTGTCACAGAGCAGGGAAACAAAACAAAGAATATCTGGTAATAGCTCTCTTACCATTCATTTGACTGTAACGTAGGGGAATCATTCTGGGCTATATGATATAAGGCACTCATTGCATTCATGTTGAAAAGTGGAGGCTTTCTTTCAGCTAGAAAGAGAAGAGAAAGGTGTGATAAGGCAGTCTGGAAAGAAAAGGAGAAAGATATGGAAGCATGAGCAGGGTATCACTGCTAAATCAGTAACTAGCTCATTACTGTTGTCATCACATTTAAGCTAATTATTTTAGTACTCTAGGTTAGACCAGGACAACCACTCCAGGAAAGCTCCTATTCACTTGAAGAGGGGATGACGAAATCCAAGCAGAACAGGATGCAAATTGCAAGGTAAAGTTTCCAGTAAATTTTACCTTAACTGCAACATTTCACACCTGAGCTGCTGTGGTAAATTCAGCAGAAGCTGACTAAAACAGAGCTTAGACAGACAGCACGTCAGGGCTAGAAAATGTATGTATCAATCCCTCTGGATCTCTGGTGCGCTGCTGTAGCATCTGAATTAAGGGGTAAGATGCCTGTTTCATCTGGCATTGGCAGTCACCTGTATGTGGGGCAGTTTGCCAGATTCACTTGCCAGATGTGTCATCAGCTCCCCCTAACTAAACTTCTTCCTAGTCCTTGCACTGAGAGGACACATCCCTACCAGCCCCTGACCTTGCAGGAGTGCAGCAGATCTCATGCAGAAATGGAGAAAGGCTGGTTTTCCCCATCTAAGGTCAGTCATGCCCATCAGCCAACCATGCCAGGACTTCTAAGATCATGCCAGGCCAGAGCAATCACTTGTCCTTGACCTGCAGCATGCATGCAAACCACCACAGTCTCTTTTCTTTAAACAGTACTTTTGGCTATGCAAGAAATTAAGATGTAGGGCATTGAAAGAAAGCCAAGAGGTGCTCAAAAAGAGGCTTCCTCCCACTGCTACCTGACCTCATGTTCGGATATGGACTCATGCAAAGGCAAAGTTCTTTCAAAAGAAGTAATACCTCTCAAAAGGATAATATTAAAAAGCAAACTCATCAACTATGTAAAACAGCTTTGAGGTTCTTGATGGAAAAGCTCCATTGAACTTCTGGTATCAAGACCCAGTGTCAACTAGGGTAGCATAATATCTGTTCTACTACTGTGATTTACTCCTTGAGAGGCTGTAACACACCTGAACTCCACACACACACAAAAATAAACATCATGTGGAAGAAGAGATGTTTAAAACTTCTGATTTTGGCATTCTTTAGATCAAAATACAGACTGTGTCAGCAAGGCATTAGTGCTGGCACATAAAACAACACTGGAAGGTACTAGTCATCTGCACCATTACCATCTCCATATTGGAGTCAACATTCTGTATGTTCCCCTCTTTGTTATATATATTTCTGCTACTTAAACCTTTATAACTAACATTTTTGGTGCACTTGCCCTCACAGTAAGTTCTTGATGTATTGCTGTTAAGGTAAATATAATCTATACCAAACCTATTCTTGAATATAATCTACTCAGCACATGCAATGTCAACAGTTAAACTGAAAATGTACACATGTGCTCTGTATACCTGCTGTCAGCCCTATATCTGCTTCAGGTTGCGTGGATGTGTATCACTTGCCCTTTGCACTGCTTTTCTTCTCATGTAAAGAACCTGTCCACATTGATTCATGTCACAAACTTACAGCTGAGATGGAAGATTTTTGGTTTCAGAGAGTGGAGAAGTAAGAAGAATTGAAAATTAAATGTAGGGCCCTTGTGACACACAGTTCGTAGGATACCAGGGCCCTTGACACAACAGCTGGAACAACCTTCTCAAACTCCAGCTTGAAAAATACAGACTACAAACCACAGCTTCCTCTAGAATTCTCTAGTTATTCAGGGAATAACTAAGCACACCAGATTAACACTAAAGCCCAGCAGCAGTAGCTTGCTCTTGATTTACCAGTGAGTGAAAGATTTAACTCAACTGTCAGTCCTCTCCAAGCCAGCCTTTATGAAGAAAAAACAAAATAAACTTATGAGGAATAAGAATCTTCAATTTTTTCAGGATTCCTAATAAATACTGCAGACAGTTAATTATCCATCTCAGCTGCCATGTATTTACTTACCTAACTCAATACACGTGATCCCAAGAGACCAGATATCCACCTTCCCATCGTACTGTCCCTCATCCATCGCAAGGATCACCTCTGGTGCCATCCTACCAAGCACAGAAGAAAACATGGGAATTAGGGAGTACAAACTGTGAGTCCCAGCACTAACTTCAAATGAGATGGTTTCATCATCCTCAGTAGAACTTAAAATGCCAGCAGGGAGCTGAGTAAAGCCATGATGAAATGGAACAAGGCTTGCCTGCACTAGCATCTCTTTCATGAGAGGCCAACCTGATCATCTCGGGGTTAGCACAGCATGCTGGCACACGGGAAACCCACACCAATCTCAAAGGCATTGCACCTGCAGGCAGACAGCAAGGGCAGGGACAGTCCTAAAGGCATCACTTGCACTCTCACCAGAGATGGTGGCTTTTCCATTGGCATACCAGGAGAATTTTCCAGCAGATACATGCAGCCTGTGAGCATAGCTATGAAAGGAACAGGGAAATCTGGAACAGTGGGGAAATATGGTGGTCCAGGATAAAGGGATGAGTGGAGAGAAAAAAGAAGTAGGGGGCTCAGGCTGCAAAAATACAGCCTCTTAACTTTTGTTCTTCAACGATGAAGGAGGCTTCCTGCCAAATGGGCTTGTTCAGAGCTCAGGCCATAGGTGACCTCCCATCAATGCCCAGGGCACCT